>NC_053158.1:190553553-190853553 GCF_016835505.1 Polypterus senegalus
TACAATACACAGAACAGGACAAATCCTCAATACAGTATAACAATAAAAACTTTACAATTATGGAGTAGAATTTAACAGTAGATATCACATATGATTTGGATTTGTTTAGAGTCCCAGAGACGCTAATCCTTCCCCGCAGTTCCTGCGATCCTCCATCAGGGATGACTTTACCTTAGGCAGGCAAAACATCTTGGCAGGTTCGCCGTGGCACTTAGTGCAACATTTGAGTACCGAGAAACAGAATAGGTGAGGGTTAGTATTCAATTCTAATTATGTTACTTATGTTTTAGTGCTAATGACTAACAACAGAGATGCAGTCTGTACAGTTAATCAGCAGCTCTAGTCAGGGTGTGCTAAACTGAAGTAGTGAGTCTTCAGCCAGGATTTGAAAGCTGAGACCGAAGTTGGCGTCTCTTATAGTAGCAGGAAGACCACTCTACAGTTTAGGGGCCCTGTAACTAAAAGCTCGACCTCCCACTGTTATTTTATTAATCCTTGGAATCACAAGCAGACCGGCATCTTGAGATCTTAATGTGCGCTCAGATTTGTAAGTCATGATAAGTTCAGACAAGTAAGCCGGACCTCGGCCATTTACTGCTTTATATGTTAAAAGGAGGATTTTGACTAAACTTAAACGGGAGCCAGTGTAAGGATTTAAGAACTGGAGTTATGTGTTTGTATTTTCTTGTGTAAAAAATTTAGGGGTAACCGTTGACTGTAATCTGAATTTTAAATCGCATATTCATCAGACCACTAGGACAGCATTTTTTCATTTAAGAAACATAGCTAAAGTTAGACCTCTTATATCATTGAAAGATGCTGAGAAATTAATTCACGCTTTTGTTTTCAGTAGACTAGATTACTGTAACGCACTCCTCTCAGGACTACCCAAAAAAGACATAAATCATTTGCAACGAGTGCAGAATGCAGCTGCTAGAATCCTAACTGGGAAAAGAAAATCCGAACACATTTCTCCAGTTTTGATGTCACTACACTGGTTGCCTGTGTCATTCAGGATTGACTTTAAAATACTGCTTATGGTTTATAAAGCCTTAAATAATCTCGCTCCATCTTATATATCGGAATGCCTGACACGTTATATTCCAAATCGTAACCTTAGATCTTCAAATGAGTGTCTCCTTATAATTCCAAAAGCTAAACTTAAAAGAAGTGGTGAGGCGGCCTTCTGCTGCTATGCACCTAAAATCTGGAATAGCCTGCCGATAGGAATTCGCCAGGCAAATACAGTGGAGCAATTTAAAACACTGCTGAAAACACATTACTTTAACATGGCCTTTTTATAACTTCACTTTAACTTAATCCTGATACTCTGTATGTTCAATTCTTCATAATAACTATTCATGGTGGCTCTAAAATCCGTACTGACCCCTACTCTCTCTTCTGTTTCTTTTTCCGGTTTCTTTGTGGTGGCGGCCTGCGCCACCACCACCTACTCAAAGCATCATGATGCTCCAACAATGATGGACTGAAAGCCAGAAGTCTACGTGACCATCATCATCAGGTCCTTCCATGAAAATATGATGATTTATGTTAGGTAGAATGCCCAGAGGGGACTGGGCGGTCTCTTGGTCTGGAACCCCTACAGATTTTATTTTTTCTCCAGCTTTTGGAGTTTTTTTTTTGTTTTTCTGTCCACCCTGGCCATCGGACCTTACTCTTATTCTATGTTAATTAATGTTGACTTATGTTTATTTTTTATTGTGTCTTCTATTTTTCTATTCATTTTGTAAAGCACTTTAAGCTACATTTTTTTGTATGAATATGTGCTATATAAATAAATGTTGATTGATTGATTGATTGATTTTGGATTAACTGGAGGTTGTATAGAGAACAGTTTGAACATCCAGTGAATACCACATTGCAGTAGTCAATCCTACTAGAGATAAATGCATGAATTAATTTCTTAGAATCCTGGGGCCTCATGCATAACACCATGCATGGAATTCACACTATAACATGACATAAGCACAAAAGCTGAAATGTGCTTACGCACAAAAAATTCCAGATGCAGGAATCTGTGTGTTTGCTAACTTCTATGTTCTTCCGCTACATAAATCCTGGTCAGTGTGAAAAGTAACGCTTATGTATGCGCCTGCTGTCCTGCCCCAACTCCTCCCAGAACTATGCCTCTTTCAATATGCAAATCAGTATAAATAGCCATTAAGATCAGCCTTGTGTGAAATGCACGGGGGAAAATATAAGAATTTCAGTGAATACTATTTGTTGGTTTAAACAACAAAAGGAAGTCGATCGAGTGACAGCGTGTCGGAGAAACTTGAAAGTTCAAGTTCACAAAGTTGCACAGTGCCCAAGATAAAAAAAGAAGTTGCTAGATGTCAAAGTCACCATGAAAAGGCAAGTCGTAGCCCACCGTCTGAGTGTCGTATGAAAGCTTATTAGGGCACAGAGAGAAAAAAAAAATAGGCACACAGTGGGGAAAAAAGCACGAAATCTCAACTTTAATTTCCAATTTAATCACGTAGTTTATTTTGTCATTAAAGTAAAACATATTCTTTATCTTAAAATTTTTTATTAGTTTCTCATATCCCATTGTAACTAAAGTAGCAAGTTAAATGCTTTGTTTTGTATTTGATCTTCTATGTGCTGTATGTGTGTGAATCACTACGTGCTTCCATTCTTTCTCTTCCTCCAACTGGACACAGAGTCCATGACATTCGTGATATTACAGCTCTCTGAATAACTAAAATACTGCGATGTATATGCGATATTTTCATGATGATAGGAGTTAAGCCATGTTTTTAAACATGGGAACACAGTGGCGCACTGATTGTTCATGTCTCGATACTTGCTGCGCCGTGCGTGACCTTCGATGAAATGCTTTATTGCAGCAGTACTGTCTCTTATAAACGTACTAACCTGCAATTCCTGTCCTTACTTTACTTTCTCCAGATACACAATCAGCTCTGTAATAGACGTTAAGCCATCTGTAAGCTTAGAACGCAGATTCTTCAAAACTTTTAGGGAACATTGAAATATCTTTGTAGTACATGTTTAATTACTCCATCCTTCCAGTGTCACGCCAGTCCCAGTAAGAATACAGCGCAAGGCAGGAACAATCCGTGAATAGAGCGCCAGATCCTTGCGCAGTGACACCATGTCTTCACGTTTAATTATTGACAATATAGATTATTTAAATAAAGTTAAAAGTTTTATCTGTATAATATAATAAACATTTTTCTGCATTTCATCTTAAAAATATCGTCATCATATGTAAATCTGCGCTTTATGAAGTACCTCAGGTTGTGCAATATTGTAAGTTTACAGTGAGGTGATTGTACTTATAAGTAGAAACAGTTCTATAAGGAGCACTTGATGGACTGATTGAAGGCGTTTAGAGTTCTTGGGATGAAACTGTTTCTGAACCGCAAGGTCCGTACAGGAAAGGCTCTGAAACGTTTGCAGTGTGAGAGCAGTTCAAATAGGCAGCATGGCTGAGGCAGCGTGTGCTTGATGCTGTTTACCGATAATTCTCTTTCTCAGCTTCTGTAGATCTTTGATTCCCCACTCAGATACAGTGATATAAATACTCGGAGTGGTGCAGTGAGAGTAATATGGAAAAAGATGATCTGATGTGGCAACCCTTAAAGGGAGCAGCTGAAAGAAGAAGAAGAAGAAGGTGCAGTGAGAGTAACAACGCTAAAGCAGCTATGGTATTTAGAATAGTTTGACCATTTTGTGGACCATTATATTGTTACAGGTTAATTACAATGAGATGCATTAAACTAATAAACAATATGCGGTTAATTTACGTGTATTGAAAACGCTGCGTCAGGAAAAGAAAGCATAACCACGCAGAAACAGTAGCACTGCTTTGACGCTGGGTGCCACCAGTCTGCAAAACCGAGCCCAGAACTTGTGTAGAACAGGGTATGAGCTACCATGGAACTGTGCGTGGCTTTACGCCAAGTTTAGGTTTTATACATCGTGATTTGAACGTGGAAACGTTCTTATACAAATTCCCAGCATTTTTATGATGGAAGAAACATGATTTGGACAACTTTGTAATATGCGCTTTAAATGACACGCTAGAGTCAGAGAACTCCTAGTTTGTGGGCTGATTCAGTAAAATGAATGTGGATTCCAACTGAGCTGAATGATGACAGAATATTGCTGTGACCAGCGTCATTCCGTCCAACAGTTAACATCTCTGTTTTTTCGGTGTTTAAAGACCAGTAGTTCTCTTCCATCCACTCCTTTAATTCACTAACACAACAAGACAGAAACTTCATTTGATCTAAATGAAAGGTATAACTGGGTGTCATCTGCATACGAGTGAAAATGAACATGATGTTTCCTAATGAGTGATCCCAGAGGAAGCATGTAAAGTGAAAACAGTAAAGGTCCGAGTACCGAGCCCTGCGGGGCGCCGTATCTCACTTCTGTGTATAATGATGGAGTCCTGTCAGCACATTTCTGTACCTATTGGAATCGATTTGATAAATAAGAACTAAACCAAGCGAGCACACTCACTGCCTGTAAGCCCAACATCGTTTTCTAGCCTGTGCAGTAAAACAAGAGTGGTCAATGGTATCAAATGTTGCACTTAAGTCTGTCAACATAATTACCGTGGAGTTTCCTTCATCAGAGGATATCAGAATGTCGTTTACAACCCGTGTTAGTGCCATTTCTGTACTATGACCAATGCGGAAACCAGACTAGAATTTCTCAAATAAATTGTAATGCGTAAGGTGTGACTGAAGCAGATTGGCGACTACTTTTTCTAGTATTTTAGAGAGAAATGGTAAATTTGAAATAGGCCTAAAATTATTTAGTATGTGAGGGTCTAGGTCTGACTTTTTAAGTAATGGTTTAATGACTGACACTTTTAGTGCTTCAGGTACGGTGCCATGCAAAAACGAACTATTGATAATGTTAAGAATAGGCGCTGCAAGAACAGCTCCTCCGAAACCCTCTTAAACGGTGATACAATGGGAAACAAATAGGTTTTTTTACCTCCTCTTTGCTTGATCAGCTGCTGGCTTGCTGTTGCTGCCGAGCCGCATGATCTGCATCTTGCACGGTGCACTTCTGTCATATCATCTACTATATGTCCTTATATTCAATCACTTTTCACTTTTCCCTTTTCATCAATATCGCATTGAATTTTGATTCTGTGTTTGGAATTACGTCGTGACAACGCAACGTATAACTGCCCGTGAGTGAATTTCGTTTCTTTCTCTCTACAAGAAATGTGTCTGACAATAGCATTCACGCAAATGAGAAATGATTTCTATCGCGGGATTTCTCTTTCACCAAACAACAGATCCTTTAACTCTCTCAGATACGCCGCTTCATTGGTCAGAAACACAACTTTTCCCCGATGGCAACACAAATTGTACGATCTACAAGTCTCCGACTTAAAGTTTAAATCCGAACAATATATTCGATCTCTTTTTGCTGTTCTGTTATTTCACCAAGTAATCTCCTTTTGTTTTCGCTAATGTGATCTTTACTAATATTTTTATGTGACTTTTGAATTTTCGTACTTCCATTATCTCTGAGGCTAAGGATCTGCGCTGGTATCCCGAAGGTTGCCGGTTTGAATCCCCCTCATGGTCCAAAAGTGATCCTACTCTGCTGGGCCCTTGAGCAAGGCCCTTAACCTGCAATTGCTCCAGGGGTGCTGTACAATGGCTGACCCTGCCAAATTCCTAATACGAGAAATTGTATAAGGTGAAATAAAAGGAAAGAAAAAAACCTGCTCCGCATGTGTATCACGCCAACGTTTTTGAATTCTTTACGAAGTTCTACTTTGTCATCTACTCTTTGTCTTTTATTTCCGGCACCGGCTGTTGTTAAATCTCTTGGCACAAAGTCTCCTCTCACGGGACGTGAAAGTGTCTCTCTAAGAAAGTCGCATCTCGTCTCCTTCCAGCCTTCCAATATTTTTTTTTATAATCTGTAATTTAATGTTTCTATTTTTTCTAAAATAGTGTTACCCCCCCCACCCCCACCCCTAAGCCTAGCCATTTTAAAGTCTCAATAACTGGATGTGATAGCACAATTCTATTGATTTGGATTCCATCCATCTATTATCCAACCCACTATATCCTAACTACAGGGTCACGGGGGGTCTGCTGAAGCCAATCCCAGCCAACAAACCCTGGGCAGGGCGCCAGCCCACCTCAGGGCACACACACTCGGGTCAATGTAGAATCGCCAATCCACCTCACCTGCATGTCTTTGGACTGTGGAAGGAAACCCACGCAGACACGGGAGAACATGCAAACTCCACGCAGGGAGGACCCGGGAAGCGAACCTGAGTCTCCTAACTGCGAGGCAGCAGCACTACCCACTGTGCCACCGTGTCGCCCGATTTGGATTCATTACCCCCAAATCTTTTTGACTGGGGTGAAGACGGGTGTGATTTGAGCCTCGTGCTGCTCATCCGTTGCACTTGGTTAGCTGTTACGTAACCACAATGGTTTTTTGTGAAAAGTGAGGTTTGACTGATTTATGTTGTTTTTTTTTTTAGACATGAAGAGTAGTTGATTATTGTTATGTACGGACATGATAAAAAAATAATAAAATAAAAACTTAATAAATCTGTTCTTTTTCAAATAAAATCTGGGTGGGCAGTTGAAGGGCAGGTAGTTCCAATTCTCTTCTGGCTTGTGCCAATTGATGCCCAGTGCCTATTTGCTGTATCTGTACGTTCAGTGGGGCAGAAACCCAAAATGATTTTTGGAATTATCAGTCATTTATGGTCCTAGTCTTGCCTTTTAATGCACGGATGTAAGGAAAAATCAAGCAACTTGATACCTTTTATTAGCTAATTAAAGATTACAATATGCAAGCTTTTCAGGCAACTCAAGTCCCTTCTTGAGGCAGAAGCTTGTGTGTTGTAATCTTTTTAGTTAGCCAGTAAAAGGTGTCATGTTGCTTGATTTCTCATTACATCCATAATGGCTAACACGGTACAACACCCTAACTACTAAATGTGAACATACTGTATGAGCATTAAATGTAGACTAGTGAACGACACAGACCTGCAGTCGTAAACAGGCATTCATTACAAGAAACATTTCTGCTCACCAGGTTGCCGGTATCTAAAATTCTTTGAATTTCCAGGTCTGATCAGGTCGTAAGCTTTCAGTTAAGACCAAAAGTCAAGGTTCAGTTCCCAAGTAATGGCATGGCAGGCAAATCTTTATATTTTAGATATATAAGTAGGAAGCAGAAAGGCGGGCTGAGCCAAGAGCGGAGTTTTAAGTACAACATATTTCTATATTGTGAACCACCAGGGCGCTCCAGCTGCTCCAGCCTTGACACCAACAGGCAGAGACACACACTTGGAGAAACAGTTTTTTTTCACGTCTCCCCAACAGCAACTGTAGAAGGAAAATTTTTTATTAGCATAAGAGAATAGCAAATTAACATATAGAGCCATAAAAAGTAATTAAAAGCTTCTAAAACATTAGATTAAGCATAAATTAGAATATTAAAGCAAATACGATAGGTCTAGCAAATAGTTAACTAAAAAAATCAGTTACAGTATATATATATATATTATAAAAGAAAATCTTCAGACGAGACTATTGACAAAAGATTTTATCAAGTCCCGCCCCCTTCTCAACCATTTACGGTTAACAGCCCACGCCCGCGGTCCTCTCTCCTCCCATTTGTGTGAATGCTTTTGTCAGACACACTTCCTGTGCTCTCAGCTCTTCTAAATTTTTACGTTTTCCTCACTTTAAGTTCCCAATAAAAGAAGACTTATTATGTCCAAATCTTATTGAAGAATTTCATCCCGAAGGGTTATCAACAGAAGAAATGAGTACACGGGCAATCCTAGCACCGAGAAACGATGAAGTCAAACAAATGAATGTGAAAATTGTTGATCAGTAACACCGCAAATTGGTTAAATGCGTATCAATAGACTCTGCTGAAACAGTTGATGGTGATGGTGCAGAAGATGAAAACATCAACTTACAATATCACAAAGAATATCTACAACCGTTAACACCGTCTGGACTCCCACCGGCCGAATTACTGTTGAAAGAAGGACGTATTCAAGAAAGGTAATGTAGTAAATCTTCAGGGGATAACATTATGTATCGTAATGTAATTGTGTAATTTATGTCTGAGTGATGGGCTATGCAATAGGACAAGATTAGTTGTATTCAAAATTGGTCGAACAATTCTGACGTGTAAAATTTAACAGACGGCAAGAAAGGTAATGTAGTACATCTTCAGGGGGTAACATTAGACACCAAAGGAGATCTTGATAGGCCATTTGTATTAAAATGTTTACTGTTTCCCGTTAGAATAGCTTTTGCTATGAGAATTAACAAATCACAGGGGAGAACATACAAAAAAGTCGGTTTATTTATTAGAGAGAAAGAAACGAAATTCACTCCCGGGCAGTTATACGTTGTGTTGTCATGATGTAACTCCAAACACGGAATCAAAATTCAATGTGATCTTGACAAAAAGTTAATTCAAAAAATTTTTTTACTGAAGTTTTACAGTAAAAGTTTAAAAAGTATTTGCATGTTCATTTCAAAGCCAAACAGAACGGAAAACGTATAACGCAATGAACACATCTAATGCAACATGAAACATAATATTCTTTCAAATTACTACGTTTTACTATTTTTACTATGGTTAATTACTCACTGCAATGTAAAATAGGCCTATTATGCATATGTAAAAATTCCCATGAAAATAACAATCTGTTTAAATTGAACATCCGCATCCCCATAGGCGAGCGACAGAACCGCAAAGAGACTTTGGGCCGATTTATACTTCACTCTCAGAGCGCGTATGCGCCCGCGTCATGGCTGCCACACGTTCCCAGCATTCATTTCACGTGTCCTCTGAGCAGCTCCTCAGAAATTAACGTGTGCGCATGCGCGAGTTGCAGTATCAGCTAAAAGTCGGAATGTGACGTCAGAGTCTGTTTACTATCTACATGTGACAGAGAGCCTCTATGCAGATCCTATGAGATCGATGTGCGCGCTTCGCTGTTTGTTGAATGGTTCGATGTGGTGAAGCAAAATGCCGACATACAGATGCATTTGTGGTGCTTTTATATTCAAGTGTCGCATATTCCTGATCGTAATGACTCGATGCATTTTAAAAGTCTCACATACCATATTTTGTGGCGTCTTTTGTTTGTTTTTCTTTTTGCAACTTCACAACAGCAACATAATGTATAGCGCTGTATTTGAGCCACTGAGAAAAAAATAAAGGACACGGTGAAAATGTGTATTTTGTGATTAAAGTGGAAATTTCGGCTTTAATCTTGAATTGTCCACTTTAACCTCGTAGTTTACTTTATCATTAAAGCAGACCATCGTAAACGTCATCCCAGTTTTTAATCGCTACGAGCTTCCTGGACCAGACAGCAACGGCAAGCAGCAATAGATCACCAAACAGAAGACATCAAATGTATGATATTCCAACTCTCTGCAAATTTAGAATCTTTAGATTTGTACTTGATATCACTTTCATGATGAAATGCAATAAAGTATGTATGTTACATTTCACAGATAAATTCTTAATTTAATTTAAATAATGAATACTGTTAATAATTACACACATGGGGGTGACACGGTGGCGGAGCAGTAGCACTGCTGTCTCGCAGGGAGTTATGTTGCTGGTATTAGATAGATAGATAGATACTTTATTAATCCCAAGGGGAAATTCACATAATCCAGCAGCAGTGTACTGATATTTCCTGCTTGCATTCCACACTGTGCTCCGGTTTCCTTCCAAAGATATGCAGATTTGGGGATTTGGTGCCGCTAAAATGACGCTAGTGTATGTGTGTGCTTGTATTCAACTTGCGATGAGCTTAGGCCTCGTCCAGGGATTGTTTCTCAGTCGTGCCCAATGCTTGCTGGAATGGACACATACATCCCTGGATTGATGGATTTAATCAATAAACATCCTTTGTCTGAGATATTGCGGTAAGGTGTTATCGGAATTTAATGGATGTTCTATGCAATTCACAACACAGCGAACCAACCTGTTCTCACTGTGATAATATCTCGCACTGCCACCTGGTGGATTCCTCCAGATTTACATAAAGTACGCGCGCAAGTATGAACAGTACAACGTTTGCGTAGCAGGAGCGTCCAATGCAGCAGACGTTGTGTCGCATGAAGTATAAACCTGGCCTAACGCGTAGTGGAGGGCCAGGTGTTGGCGAGTGAAGTGAGCAGTGTACTGTATATATATATATATAGTGGCAGGACTTGTGCCTCCTCCAGACCGTGAGGGGGCGTCCGCCCTGGTTATGTTGGGGGCCTCGGGTAAAGAGCTTGGAAGCCCAGCCCTGTAGGGAACCGTGGCCACCGCCAGGCGGCGCCCCGATGCCTTTAGAAGTCTGGAGCCCAGCACTTCCGCCACACCAGAAAGTGCTGGGGGGAAGAAGACAGGGGACACCCGGAGGACTTCCGGGTGCGCAGCCGGCACTTCCGCCACACTGGGGCGTGTCTTCAGAGGAGTGCCGGGTAGCAGCTGGAGCCCATCCGGGTTCCTATTTAAGGGGCTGCCTCCCTCCAGTCGATGGCGGAAGTCAGGTGGAAGAGAGACGGAGCTGGAGAGAGGACTGGAGGCGGCCAGGAGAGAGAGGTATTGTGAGGCCTGGACATTTGGGGGAACGGTGCAAGAGGCACTGGGGTTTGTGGTGCACATAATTGACTTGTAAATAGTTGTAAATAAAGGGTGTGTGGTGAACTTAAGATGTCCGTCTGCCTGTGTCCGGGTTCAAGTCCACAATATATATATATATATATATGTGTGTGTGTGACAGGTGTCTGGTCACACTTGCAGGTAATCTAACTTAGACACCATTAAATTATCCGACTACGCCACCCAGTTTTATTAAGAGACTGGGAACTCCTGAAATTTACCAATAATAGCACACAGGTTTCTTTAAATTGGGCAGTGAGTAAACACACAATGAAAGACACAACAGTAATTTCTATTACACCAGACAATAATAAGTACATTAAAAAGATAAATGAGCATAAACAAAATCTAACAATATCAAGAACGAATTTCTTTTTTTAAAAGAAAACACACAGTCCACAAAAGTCCGTCAGAGTCCAGTTTGTGCACTGTTACCCCAACAATCAATCGTCCAACTGTCCACCGCTGCACTCTGTTTACCGGACATTCGTTTCCCAACAGAAGTTTGGTCCAATTGTGGAATCCCTGTCAGCATCTCCTCGTCGTTCTTTTTCTCCATTCTGGGCTCCTTGTGTTGCTGTGACCGAGGCACGCCTCACTTCTCGTCTGCCAGCTTTGCTCGGTCCTTTCATACGGCTTCCCTCTCCCGCTGGACCCACGACCGTCTTCTTGTGGAGCTGTCTCTTCCTCCCTCGGGGAAAGTGTTGCCGTTCGTGTCCCTCAAGTCACACCAGCTACGTACCCCAGTCTGCCAGTGAGCCCCTGTGCTCTCTGAGAGTCTTGGCAGCATTCTCAGTGGACTGTCCCTCCCTTCCCTTCTCCTACCCAGGACTTTAAATCTCCTTCAGTCCCTGCCATTATTATTTCTGGACAATCAGATTAAACAATGGCACATCTACACTTCCTGGGTTTAACAATGAATGAAAACACAAGTTAACAAATTGTATTGTTACCAATCATGAATAAGTACAGATATGTTGATTAGAAACCAATAGCATCAGACATGTAATATCCAAGTCAGGTAAATACACACGTCCTCCAAGGAAGAAGCAGATCTGTTATCACAACTTTCTATTGTTTGCACACTCAACCAGCCATATTTCAAAGCGGTGACTCCATTGCCAGACAGCAATACCTACATCATGCAGACAACCCTGACACAATCAGTAACTGGATTATCCAGGAAATCGAAAAACAAGGTCCCCTTCTGACATGTGTATTATATGTATGCATGTGTGGCTGAGTTGTTTATTATATTTTATATTTTTGTGAACATTCTCAAAACTATTTTTTTATACTTAAATTCTTCTGTTTTATACGTATATTGTGAATGCAATCAGTGTATCATTATTACAGTGACCAGATGCCCCGGTTTACCCGGGACAGTCCCTATTTTTGGATCACCCGTCTCAGCATCCCCAAAAGATCAGGAAATGTCCCGGCCTGCGTACTTTTCCCTAGAGGCCTAGACCCCATTCAGTCTTTCTGATCCCAAATCATACTTTCTACCCATCATGACGTCAGACGGTTAGTCGACCTTCTTCTGAGTCTGACGCCTGCTGGTGGCCATTGTTTGCAGTATGGAAACGCACGGAAGGCAAGAAGGCGGAAGCAGACGCATCGTCGGATGGTATCGGCCGTGCCTTGTGATACGTCACGTTTTGGCTATGCTACGCTCTGAGCCAGGAATTATCATATAATATATATTATAATTTGAGCTCTTTATTCTTTAAGTAAGTACTGCTGTACACACTTTACTGTAGAGTCTCAAGTCTGCAGACTGTACTCTCTGTAAATTTCGTCATAGTTGTGAATCTGATAATATTAATTTACACTCACCTAAAGGATTATTAGGAACACCTGTTCAATTTCTCATTAATGCAATTATCTAATCAACCAATCACATGGCAGTTGCTTCAATGCATTTCGGGGTGTGGTCCTGGTCAAGACAATCTCCTGAACTCCAAACTGAATGTCAGAATGGGAAAGAAAGGTGATTTAAGCAATTTTGAGTGTGGCATGGTTGTTGGTGCCAGACGGGCCGGTCTGAGTATTTCACAGTCTGCTCAGTTACTGGGATTTTCACGCACAACCATTTCTAGGGTTTACAAAGAATGGTGTGAAAAGGGAAAAACATCCAGTATGCGGCAGTCCTGTGGGCGAAAATGCCTTGTTGATGCTAGAGGTCAGAGGAGAATGGGCCGACTGATTCAAGCTGATAGAAGAGCAACTTTGACTGAAATAACCACTCGTTACAACCGAGGTATGCAGCAAAGCATTTGTGAAGCCACAACACGCACAACCTTGAGGCAGATGGGCTACAACAGCAGAAGACCCCACCGGGTACCACTCATCTCCACTACAAATAGGAAAAAGAGGCTACTATATGCACAAGCTCACCAAAATTGGACAGTTGAAGACTGGAAAAATGTTGCCTGGTCTGATGAGTCTCGATTTCTGTTGAGACATTCAAATGGTAGAGTCAGAATTTGGTGGAAACAGAATGAGAACATGGATCCATCATGCCTTGTTACCACTGTGCAGGCTGGTGGTGGTGGTGTAATGGTGTGGGGGATGTTTTCTTGGCACACTTTAGGCCCCTTAGTGCCAATTGGGCATCGTTTAAATGCCACGGGCTACCTGAGCATTGTTTCTGACCATGTCCATCCCTTCATGACCACCATGTACCCATCCTCTGATGGCTACTTCCAGCAGGATAATGCACCATGTCACAAAGCTCGAATCATTTCAAATTGGTTTCTTGAACATGACAATGAGTTCACTGTACTAAAATGGCCCCCACAGTCACCAGATCTCAACCCAATAGAGCATCTTTGGGATGTGGTGGAGCGGGAGCTTCGTGCCCTGGATGTGCATCCCACAAATCTCCATCAACTGCAAGATGCTATCCTATCAATATGGGCCAACATTTCTAAAGAATGCTTTCAGCACCTTGTTGAATCAATGCCACGTAGAATTAAGGCAGTTGTGAAGGCGAAAGGGGGTCAAACACCGTATTAGTATGGTGGTCCTAATAATCCTTTAGGTGAGTGTAGATATTAATAGTGAATGAATATTTGACACAAGTCACAACAACATTTGCGGATGCTTGCCTGTTCCTTACACTTACAGCTGTATTTTACTTTGTTTTCCTTTAGTTTAGAGTGCAGAGTGACATTGCTTCTTCCCTTGCCTCTTTGGAATTTGGTTTGCTGTTTCGTCTTTTGAAGTCGGGACACGCACTAGCACATGTACGTGAGATGCAATATTGTGAATGAAGTACGTTTATCCTGCAAGTGTAACTGACCTAATAATGTACACTAATGAGTTTATTTGCTCTTCAGGAAAGCGTGACTTTCAGTCAATTTTCACGAACTGTTTTTGGCAAGATCTAGCCTGTAATTTTACGAAAAATAGCATACAACGGTATAGAACCCTACTTTGAAAATGGGTATATGTTTGTGGTTTAATAATATGAGTGTTTCAAATGGAAGAAACTCGTACAGAATAAGATGCAGGAAACACAAAAATAGGCATTTCCATTATTAAAGTCTATCTGGCTTCTGGGGGGCTCCGCCCCTCTGGCCCCCCGCCTGGTGTCACAGGCTGCCCCCAGAAAAATCTGGTCACTGTACTTTTGTATATAGTTCCTGTTTGCTTGTTGTAGCGGGAGGGGGGTTAATTAATGTAACACCCATAGAACGCACATGGAGTGTACAGCAGACTCCTGGCAGAAGCTGGATGACACTTGTGACACGTGAGACAGAGAGAGCGCCTGTCGCTGACTGTGCCCCTCACTGCTTGTCTTGTACAATAAACGGTGTGTCTGTCTTCTTTTTAAGTGAAAGTTTACAGTTGCAAGGGTGCACCCCTAATGGAGATTTCAGATTACTAAATGAATGTGTACAAATGAAACTGTGCCCAGCTCATCAGTATGGAATCAAGCAGAAGAAAGCCTTATTCATGAAAAATGTCTGATCGAACAGCCGAAGAGGTATCCTTCAATAAGGGCGCAGCGAATAAAGGCGAGCTTCAAAAGGGCGACCTCGATTTGGCGCAGCGAATAAAGGCAAACGCAACAAAATTATTACAGACAATTTATTAGATAAAGGTAATGATTGAACGTATAAAAAGGCGAAAGCAAGAATATAAAAACATCCAATTAATTAATGTATGAACTTCTAACGAACTATTTCTAAAGCTCTCTATATTTCGTTGTTTTTTGCTCTTAATCATTGTTGTGTTACACTTGAAGCGGTAGATTATGTGCAATGCCACGTAGATATTCGAGATGCGGTCTATTAGCATAATCAAGGACAATTGATTTAATTCGCTCCGAAGTGTCTCTGTAGGTCTTCCTTGGCATAGGCCGACCTGAAACGAGTCCTGCGGTCCGTCAGTAAAAGAAGTTGCTCCTTGTTTGATGTCCACTATTGCTTTCCATGTTTCGATCTTCGCCACATGTGGAACATGGTTGTGCGTAGATGGTCTCTTGACGAATAATCCAATTTTTGGTATGACAGCGAGACGAACATTTTCCAATCCTATATTCGGTGCATTTCCAGATGTGTTTCCCGTTGATAGTTTTCTCCTTTCTGAATGTGTAGCATTCGACTACGAGTAGATCTGCACGTTTATTGCTCTTCACATATTCCAGAGCCATTTGAACTAAATTATCTACGAACGCCTTTATTCGCCGCGCCCAATTGAGGTCGCCCTTTTGAAGCTCGCCTTTATTTACGCGGGCCTTTATTCGCCGCGCCCAATTGAGGTCGTCCTTTTGAAGCTCACCTTTTTGTGCGCGCCCTTATTGAATAGAGCCGTTTGAAGATGAGAAGAAACTGCATTCTGGGTCATCATGCCTGGCCTCCGCCGCAGGTACTGTAAGTGGTCTGTTTACTGATGTAACGTGATGTGCAGAAGAGTGTGTGTCACGGCCGCTTTTCTTACATATCATTCACTTTATTTTTCCTCCCTGCAAACTTCTATTAATTTATATCTTACAGTAAAAGCCAGAAATAGAGTTTTCTTAAATGTAAATGAATCCTGCGTCCATTTTTTTTGTAATTTGCACAAATGACCAAGAAAACATTTTCATCAAATGTATTCATGCAAAACGGAGATTTATAAAAACAGAAGTTAAAATAGAGGCGTTCATGGTAGCCAATGTTGGACTCCACCAAAAATTTAAGAAGCAAAAGTCATTTTGCATAATCTGTGCGTCGGGTCATCCAGTTGGATAATTAAAATGTCATAAACGCGTTTTTACTAAAACAGTGTTGTGTAAAACTCTTCCTCGGAAAGTGAAAACGGAGCACATCCACATGAGAGCGGGCACATGAATTAGAAAGCAGCCTCCGATGATTCCATTTATGTAAGGTGACCATCCGTCCCCGTTTTCCAGTTACAGTCCCCTTTTTCGGACAACTGTCCCCACTCAGAAACATTCCCCCGTTTTGTCCCCGGTTTCAGCCGGTTCACTTTTTTGAATGTATCTCATCACCACGATCATTTGAACTCGGCGCGCATGCGCGGTGTTTTGACGGCGATTATGCTTTACCTTTTTCGAGTTGCGGCGCACTAAGTCCAAATATTTTCTTTCGCGGCGCACCTGAGGGACTGCCCATAAATAAAGCCGTGACGACACAATCTATGGACAATCGCCAATAAAAACAGTAAATTTTACAAGTTTGAAAGACATTTTATTAATAAAGGAATCAAAGGATACATCATAAATTTAATTAATGTGAACATTGAGATTGTTTTTCAGCACATATGAGATTGATGCGAGGATCAATATTCGAAAGACTGACGCGCATTTCATTGTCGATCGTTTGAAGTCTCTCGCATTTCTTTTAGACTTCATTCCCGTATGTGTTCCGTTATCTGTTTTTCCAACAAGAATTTTTTTTTAAAACATTTTCTTTTTAATCAACCAAAAGTTCAAAAACACTTTCGCTTTGTATTATGTAGTTACTAGTCCCCCAAACCATACCCCCTGCCCCCGATGTCCCCAGATTGGCTCAAAAAATTCTGGTCACCTTAATTTATGATCATAGTCGCATGTGAAGTACCTCGCTCTGGGTTCTTTAACGGCAGCCAGTGAAGCTGCTTGGTTGACCATCTCGGATATTCACGAGTACCTGGCACTTCCTGAACATCTGCACTTTAGTTGTATGCGCTCCTCAGTGAACTTTGCATTGTTGATAGCACATGAAGCATTGGAGTTGGATTAAAAACTCAGAAATTCCGACTTCCCAATACAAGTTCACACTGCAGCCTTGAAAAGTGTGGGTTTTTGTTTTTAGAGGACCACTCAAGTTTAACAAAATGCCCTGCTGAGATTCCCCCTCCCCCGCCCCGTTTCTCAACACTAATCCACCGTGTACCTCGTTCTCTAGTGACGTCATTTTCCGTTTTCAGTTTTCATGCCGATTGTTAGTTTGCGTTTTCACTTTTTTGTTTTGCTTTGCCCTTCAGGGCCTCAGTCTGTGCTTTCATATACCGATATAGATCAGGGGGTCCCCAGCTCCAGTCCTGGAGGGCTGCATACAGTGGCTGCAGGTTTTCATTCTAACCCTTCTCTTCATTAGTGACCTGTTTTTGCTGCTAATTAACTCCTTTTCCATCTTTTTGCCACTGAAGCGCCCAAAAGATACAAAAGCAAATATGACTGTCCATAGCGGTTTCATTTGACTTAGGATGTAGATGAAGTTCTGTATTCCGGAATTTGATTGGTCGACCGGCTGACACGATGGAAAGGAAACCAAAAAAATGTGACTACAATGGGCTATAGGAGAAAAATAAACCTCTGAAGGGCCACGGTTGTCAGACAGAGACGAGCAAATCAAAGAGTTGGGTCTGATGGTAATGACAAACCAGAATGAGCCCACCCTTCACTGGGCACCGTCGATACAGTCGTCAGTAAAATATTTCAAGTCCTCCTCGGTTCCTCCAGTAGCCCAGGTGACTGCAGAATAGAGCACTCTAAGCAGATGTGGGTGGCACATGGATTAATGCTGGGTACTTATTAACACATCAAGGAGCTAAACTTGCAATTCAGATCACTATGTTATTATATAATTACTGGAAAGCCAGATAAAAAGAAAAGGGTTCTTACAAGATGAGGATGCGTTTAGTTATTAAATGTAAAAGTTGCACACACCATCATGTGTACTGCGCTTGTTACTCACCACATAATAGAGAGGCTCACAGATGCCGGATTAGTAGAGGAATACACTGAAATGCCAGCTTCGTTCACCAGCTGCCAAGGACACTGAGTAGGCTTCTGACAGGAACACGAGATGTGAATCACAGAAGAATGTAGGCTACCTCAAGTGCCCAGGAGTCCAGAAATGAATTTCATTTTTGGAATTTTCAGCATTGGTTACACACAAAGCGGGAGGAACTGAGGGAGGGAAAACCACGCAGGACTGTCATCCGTCAGGTCCTTGCGCTGAAAACCTCTAGGCTTGTATAACAGAAAAGAAAGGAAAAGCAACAGAAGACAGTAATCTGACCAGTGTTACCTCTTGATGCCAAAGTCGGTGCGTCACAAACATTTGTGGTTATAAAATGCATTGCATTTGTCATTCCAACAAATGGCTCATCATAAACATTAACACTGCTTTTCCACCACTTTTACCAAATGGCATATAACAGACAAATGCATGGTATTTGTCATTCCAGCAGATGGCATTTAACCATTGTTAACACTGCTTTTCCAAATCCCATACCAAGTGGCATATAACAAAGACATATGCATTGGATTTGACATTCCAACGGATGGCACATCACAAACATTAACACCGTTTTTCTGAATCCCTTTACAAATGGCATGTAACAGAGACATATGCATTTCTCATTCCAACAGATGGCACATGTCGAACATGAGCACACATATAACAGACATGCATGACATTTGTCATTCCAACTGATGGCATTTAAACATCATTAACACTGCTTTTCTCAATCTTATGCCAAATGGCACATAATAGAGACATACACACTGCATTTGACATTCCAACAGATGGTGCATCACAAACATTAACACTGCTTTTTCCAATCTTATACCAAATGGCATATAACAGAGACATACACATTGCATTTGACATTCCAACAGATGGTGCATCACAAACATTAACACTGCTTTTTCAAATCTTATGCCAAATGGCATGTGACAGAAACATATGCATTGCATTTATAATTCCAACAGATGGTGCATCACAAATTTTTACATCTTATACCAAATGGTGTATAACAGGGACATACCTAACATTTGTAAATCCAACATATGGTGTTTAAACATCACTAACACTGCTTTTCCAAGTCTTATGCCAAATAGCATGGAGCAGTCATATGCATTGCCTGTGACATTGCAACAGATGGCGCATTACAAACATTATAGTGATGCATTTCAATGCTACAGGTGTTTCTGATGCACCATCTGTTGGAATGACTATTTTCATTACAAAATACATTCCAACAGATGGTGCACTATAAACATGAACACAGAGGTCAATGTTGATTACTTAGATTTCAGCCCGTCTTAGACAGGCAGTCTCAACCTTAAAAGTTTTTCTTTAAGCGTTTGCATCAAGATATCTGCCTGCCAGACCCACTTCCTTTTTAGCAATGAAGACCTTTAAACAACAACAACAACAACAAAAAAGAACATGTCGATAAATAAGTTGCATGTCTCCTTTCTCTCTCCCATTTACCTGAATAAAGAGAAATGCCGCCTACCGCTTCCATTAGAGAGAAGGGTTGCGTTTTTTTATTTTCAGTTTTATTAACAGAGCCACGGGGTGAATTTCCAAAACGAAAAAAAACTGAAACTTGCCGTTCTGATCAACAATGGAACAAAAGAATTGCTTCTCTCAGTGAACAGACCAAAGCCCCGAGTGCGCCACTTCTGCAAGGTGAGGACACAGCAGGACTCCTGGAGGCGCATTCATGTGCACATCTCCTCCAGCAGGCTGGCTAGACATCTGTGACGGCGGCTTCAGACTCCATTAGCGTGCGCCCAGTCAGGTGGCCCATTTCCTGTAAAATCCTTGTCGTTTTTTTTTTTCCCCTTTTTTCTTTTTTGAATATCAATTATCTGAAAACTCAAACAAGATCTCCACCTTCCTTTAACAGGCGCCTTCTCAGTGATACTTACACCAAGACCCGTGAAATGATGGAATACTAGACTTGCTGACAACCTCTTAAAAAAGAGTAACATTGTATGACGAAGGTCATCTTCTTAATGAAGACTAGGGGGCTCTGCTCCCTGATCGTTTCGCTCGCCAACCCCCTACACACTTGTCATTTCGAATCGTGCTGTGCTTTTGGATAAACACGAATACCAACTCTGTCTTTGATATCCCCGTCTTTCAAAACTATTATCGCTGACAAAACCTCACATGTTGGTTTATCATAAATGCGAGCGTGATCTTTCAGATTCATCCAAGAAAACTTCTTTGTCCGCATTTTTCAGATAAATTTCATGTAAAGTGCGATACTTTTGGACGTTGAGATTTGTATCCATTATTGTCTGTAGAATTTCTAATAGGTCCGATCGTTTAACTCTTTCGATTCTATGTTGCATCGCTTCTCCGCAATCATAAATATAAACCTGACTGAATTGTGGTTTCTTTGAAATTAAACTTGTAGCTGGACCACAGAGTCTCATTGTGTGATGGTCCTGAATCGTGTAAGTCTACGTTTTGAGCATTAAATGTTGCGAACGCGACCAGATTATTGTGGATGCTATGGCAAGCCGCATTAACATTTAGAGATATCTCAAAATGAATTTTAAGATATCTGGAAATGCATTTTAGATCTCTCAAATTGAATTACAGATATCGAAAAATGCATCTATTTTAAGATCTCTAAAAAGCATTTTATGATATCTTAAATAGATTTCAAAATATGATATGCTGCACATTTTGAAATATCTGAAATGCATTTTAAGATATCTTAACTGCAATTCGAGATATCTCGTAAAACTTCCTATTCTTTCAATGGGACTTCCTGTCTATTTTAAGATATCTCAAAATCTATCTGAGATATCTTAAAATGTGCAGGAAGTTATGTTGAGATATCTGAAAATGAGTGGGAAGTTATTTTAGGATATCTCGAAATATAATTGAGATATCTCAAAAAGCATTTAAGATAACTTAAAATTCACTGTTTGAGATATCTAAAGTACATTTTTAGATATCTTGTCCTGCGATGGGTTGGCACCCTGCCCGGGATTGGTTCCTGCCTTGTGCCCTGTGTTGGCTGGGATTGGCTCCAGCAGACCCTCGTGACCCTGTAGTTAGGATATAGCGGGTTGGAAAATGGATGGATATCTTAAAATGGGTCTCTGCTCCTTTTCAGATATCCAACAATGTATTTCAAGGTATCTCAAATTGTATTTCAAGATATCTCAATAGCATTTTCAGATATCTACAATACAATTTAAGATATCTGAAATACATTTCCAGATATCCCAAAACAGCTTCCTGTCCATGTTCAGATATCTCAACTTCACTTCCTGCTCATTTCAAGATATCTTATAATAAACAAGAAGTCCCATTGAAATAATAGGCAGTTTTACAGGAAATGATTTTAAGATATCTTAAAAAGCATGAAAGGCCAATTTGAGATATGTGAAAATTCATTTGAGATATCTTGAAATGCAGACAAAATTATTTTGAGATATTTGAAAATGTATTTGACATATCTTGAAATGCATTTGAGATATCTCAAAATGTATTGCAGATATCTTTAAATGTGAAGAAAATTATTTTAGTCTTGCGGTGGGTTGGCACCCTGCCCGGGATTAGTTCCTGCCTAGTGCCCTATGTTGGCTGGGATTGGCTCCAGCAGACCCACGTGACCCTGTGTTCGGATTCAGCGGGTTGGATAATGGATGGAAATTATTTTAAGATATCTCAAAGCGAGTTTCAGATATCTTAAAAAGTAAATTACATTTTAAGATATCTGAAATTTATTTTGAGATATCTCTAAATGTTAATTTGGTTTGCCATAAAATGAGGATATTTCGCCTGTAGTGTTTGTGGATTAGGCAGCATGGTGGTGCAGTGGGTAGCGCTGCTGCCTTGCAGTAAGGAGACTTGGATTTGCTTCCCGGATCCTCCCTGCGTGGAGTTTGCATGTTCTCCCCTTGTCTGCAGTCCAAATATATGCAGGTTAGGTGCATTGGCGGTCCTAAATTGTCCCTAGTTTGCGTGCGTCCTGCCTTGCGCCCAGTGTTGGCTGGGATTGGCTCCAGCAGACCCCATAACCCTGTGTTAGGATGTATCGGGTTGGACACTGACTGGCTGGCTGACTGACTGTTTGTGGATTTCACTTTCACCAAGCAACAAATCTTTTAATTCTCGCGGATACGCCTCTTCATTGGGAAGAAACGCTACTTATCTCTGATGGCAACACGAATGAAACCATCTACAAGTCTCCGACTTAAACTTTAAAGCCGAACAATACAATATATTCCAAATATTTCCAAAATTCTGCTTTTTCTATGTTGTTCTGAAGTATCAAGTGATGTTTGATGAGGGAAAAAAATATCCATCCATCCATCCATTTTCTAACCCGCTGAATCCAAATAGGGTCACGGGGGTCTGCTGGAGCCAATCCCAGCCAACACAGGGCACAAGGCAGGAACCAATCCTGGGCAGGGTGCCAACCCACCGCAGGGGAAAAAAAATAGATTTAAATAATTTTGGCATAAAGCTGAAACATAACGAAATGTAAAACAAGTGGAGGGGTCGGAATACATTCTGACTCCACAGTCAAATCATATATGAATTTATCTATAGAAATAAATACCACTACATAAAATACTTTTGCAGTTTTGCTTTATTCCCTTTGGTTTGGCGGTCTTTTTGTTTTTTGCTTGTGGGGTCCACTGCACATGAATAGAGCACAAAACTTCATCTCCTGTATTTTCTGGCACGAGGTAACCCACTTAAAAGCCCCTCAGTGGCCGCTGGGCGACGTGTTAATGTCACGAGTATAAAATGATGCGATTTCTCACAGTCAGTAGTGCCAGCATGACGTGGCATTGATTGCCCCTTCAGTGCTCATACTGTTCTGTTTCATTTTGCTGTCTCTTTTTTCTTTTCTCGTCTTTGTTCATTGTGATTAGTTTCTCATTTTATACAGTTTTACTACTCTTGCTTGCTCCCTTGTCCCTTATGTTATGTCCTTTTGCCTCCTGGTACTTGTGCACAAGAGGACACACATCTTATCATGTGCTCATTTCTAGGATGTAAAAACAACAACATTTATTTCTGTAGCACATTTTCATACAAATAATGTAGCTCAAAGTGTTTTACATGATGAAGAAAGAGAAAAAAGACTAAATAAATAATTAAAATTAGGGAATACTAATTAACATAGAATAACAGTAAGGTCCGATGGCCAGGGAGGACAGAAAAAACAAAAAAAAAACTCCAGATGGCTGGAGGAAAAAATAAAATCTGCAGGGGTTCAGAGGGCACGAGACCACCCAGCCCCCTCTGACCTCAATCAGTCCTCATTGTATTTAGGGTTCTCATGGTAGAGTTTGATGATGACGGTCATGTACACTTCTGGCCTTTAATCCATCAATGTAGGAACATCACGGTGCTTTGATCAAGTGGTGGTGGCGCAGGTCGCCACCACAGAAAACTGGAAAAAGAACAGAAGAGAGAGTAGGGGTTAGTACGGATTTTGGAGCCACCATGAATAGTTATGATAATAAATTGAATATACAGAGCATCAGGATAGAACTAAAATGAAGTTATGGGAAAGCCATGTTAAAATAATGTGTTTTCAGCAGTGTTTTAAAGTGCGCCACTGTATCAGCCTGGAGAATTCCCATAGGCAGGCTATTCCAGATTTTAGGTGCATAACAGCAGAAGGCCGCCCGCCTCACCACTTCTTTTAAGTTTAGCTCTTGGAATTCTAAGCAGACCCTCATTTGAAGATCTAAGGTTACGATTTGGATTGTAAGATGTCAGACACTCCGATATATAAGATGGAGTGAGATTATTTAAGGCTTTATAAACCATAAGCAGTATTTTAAAGTCAATTCTAAATGACACAGGTAACCAATGTAACGACGCCAAGACTGGTGTGATGTGCTCCAATTTTCTTTTCCTAGTTAATATTCTAGCAGCTGCATTCTGCACTCGTTGCAATCGACTGATGTCTTTTTTGGGTGGTCCTGAGAGGAGTGCGTTACAGTAATCTAGTTGACTGAAAGCAAAAGCGTGAACTCATTTCTCAGCATCTTTCAATGATATAAGAGGTCTAACTTTTGCTATGTTTCTTAAGTGAAAAAATGCTGTCTTAGCAATCTGATTAATATGAGATTTAAAATTTAGGTCGGAATCAATAATTACCCCTAAATTCTTTACCTCCGTTTTGACTTTTAATCCTAATGCATCAAGTTTATTTCTAATAGCCTCATTATACCCATTATTGCCAATCACTAAAATTTCAGTTTTCTCTTTATTGAGCTTGAGAAAATTACTATTCATTCATTCAGAAATACAAGTAAGACATCCAATCAGGGTTACTTTCATTTAAACATTTGCTTTTTAAAAATGTATTTATTTATGTGAATCATACGAGTAAATGTGCACTGGAGCCCAAATGCGAGTCTAGACCAACGAAGGAAAAAAAATACATATATATCTTATCGAGCTTCCATTGTGGCCGGGCGGCCAGGAACCATTCCAGCTTCTGCATTAAGCTAACAACTCGCCACCCCAGAGTGGATTTTATTTTCTTCTTATTGCAAGAGCGCTGCTCTTGCTGCTACCCCATCAATTTGCTAGAGTCAACATCTGCCAGAGCTCTGATCCTAATCTTGGAAATTGGATGGTGCAGTGGCTGAACTCCATATTTCATCGGGCCGTTAAATGTAAATCAAGTGTCCAAACTGCAGGAGTGTGCAGCGTAGGTGAGGACGGCAGTCGAAAGGGAGAGTGAAGCAGAAGTCCATGCGATAAACGTAACAAGTACATGAAATGAAAGCAAAACCATCAGCTGGTGGAAACGCCTGCAGAAGGTGTGCTGGTGTAGTCCATAAGGCCGACTCCTCTCCGGAGATTTAAGAGGGGGGCACACCGTTGACGCTTTTGAGTCGGTCCACTTGTTAACTCCGGAGATGAACGGCCATATCTTTATACAGCGGACTCAGAAAGAATTCGGACCCCTATGGTTTCTGCACAATTTATTGTGTTGTAGATTTAATTTGCTATTTGTGCCCTTCGATGTGCATTCAATAACCCATAATCCATCCATCCATCCATTATCCAACCCACTATATCCTAACTACAGGGCGTGGGGGGGATCTGCTGGAGCCAATCCCAGCCAACACAGGGTGCAAGGCAGGAAACGAACCCTGGGCAGGGTGCCAGCCCACCGCAGATAACCCATAATGACAAAGTGAAAATGTGTTGGTAGAAGGGTTTGCAACTTTACTAAAGATAAAAGCTAAAATCTGTCATGTGTAGAAGTATTCAGACCCTAGCTGTGCACGTTGTAGAAGCCCCTTTGGCAGTAATTCCAGCTTTGAGGCTCCTTGCGTAAGTCTCTACAAGCTTTGCACACTTGGAATTGGGCAGTTTCTTCCATTCTTCCTGACAGACCCTCACAAGCGCCATTAGATTGGATGTCAACTGCCATCTTCAGGTCTCTCCACAGATGTTTTGTGGGGTTTAAGCTTGGGCTATGGCTGAGCTAGTCAGGACCACTTAAGAGATTGCTCCAGACACCCCCCTCTAGTGTCATTTTGATCCTGAAAAGTGAACCATCGCCCCTGTTGTAGGTGGCATGTACTCTGGAGCAGGTTTTCTTCAAGGACCTCTCTGTGTTTGTCTGTAGTCATCCTTCCCTTAATTCTTTTGTCCGATATGTTCAGCCTCGCTCATCAGGATTTGGAGGATTTACTGCTACTCATCTCTACACCTTCTCTCAAGCTTTGTCAGGTTGGATGCAAAACGGTGGTGGTCAGCTATCTTCAGGTCTCTCCAGAGTTGTTGGTTTGAACCACTCAAGGATGTTCCCAAAGTTGTCCCTATGGCACTCCTTGTTGTTTTTGCTTTGTCCTGTTGAGGACAATCAAACTTCAGGACAGTCAGAGGTCCAGAGCACTCCGGAGTAGGTTTTCTTCCAGGAGGTCTCTGGATCTGGCGTCATTCATCCTTCCCTCAAATTTGTCCAGTCACCCGATGTCTTCACGGTGATGCTGCTGCCATCCTGCTTTACCATAGGGATGGTCTTATTAGGCAGGTGATGGGCAGTGCCTGATCTTCACCAGACAGACAGCTTGGAGTTCTGTCCAAGAAAAAAAAATTTTTGCCTCGTCAAACCAGAGAACCTTTTTCCTGGTCCTCTCAGGGTCCCTGAAATTCCATTTGTTAAACACAAAGTTGGCCGACTACTCCGCTATTATCACCTGATTGACGGAGTGTTGCTGAGATGATTGTTCTTCTCATGTCAGCAGAGGACGTCTGAAGCTCTGTTAGAGTGACCATTGGGTCCTTGGCTATCTCCTTAACTAAGGCCCTTCCTGTCCAGTTACTCACTTTAGCTGGACATTCAACTCTAGCAATTAGTCCTGGTATTTCCTCTAGGGGTCGCTAGCTCCCTGGTTGGAATAAGTTCTTTTGCAATTGCGGCGTTTTAAGTAACCCGAAACTATATAGATATAATATTAGAAGACGATACCTCTCCCATAGTGATATGGCGGTAAGAAATCACATACGAGAAAATAACTTAGCTTTCTTTAATGACGATTTACGCGGCATTGCAGATGAAGGAAGCCAAATGGCAAGACCATTACCAAGGTGGGATCTTGATGTATACATTCTGCCATTTTTCATTGCTGTGCTGGAAGGATTCTCAGGACGAATGACGTTATCACCCATCTGTCCGTCGGCTTCGAGGTGTTTGGCTGCTGTCCATGTCCTTTATACTGGTTTCTCCACGTGCAGGCCCTTACTTAGGTTCCAAACAAGGCAAGGAGAGGATTCAATTTCATCTCTAACATACAGAAATAGTACAACGCCCATTTTCGTACCTGTCCCTTTCAAATGCTTGCCTAGCAGTTCTAAATGCTGAGGGCCCCTGTGTGCTAACTTTGGCCTGTACATGCGAGTGGATTTATGAAATATTTCTTAAATATTTAACTTATATTTTGATTACACCTGGTGGTCCCAAACTTCTTGAATTTCACAATTATTGAGGCCACTGTGCTGCTGGGAACAACGCTTTAGAAATGATTGATCCTCTTGTCCGTATCAGTGCATCCCCATATTGTGATTGTGGAGGTCTACAGGGAGTCCCTTGGACTTCATGGACTGTTTTTTGTCCTGATGTGCAGTGTGAACTGTTGGACCCCCCCGCTATACATGAGTGCCTTTCTAAAGGAGGTCCAGGTCTAATTTGGCACAGGTGGACTCCTATCAAGTTCTAGAAACATCTCAATGAGTACTAAAGCAAACAGGATGACCTGAGCACAATATGGAGTATCACAGGAAAGGAACTGAATGCCTCTAGGAATGAGCGGTTTCACTTTGCAATTTTGAATAAGTCTGCAAACCATTCTGAACACACATCTTCATTTTGTCACTGCAGGTTATTGAGTGTGGATTGATGGGCAAAAATGTCAATGTCACTTTATTTATATAGCACATTTAAAACAACACAGGAATGCTGTGGCCAAAATGCTTTACAATAATAGAATAAAAAACATACAATTAACATAAATAAAAATAAATGAACATAAATAAAATACTGTAAATAATAAATAGAAGTCAGATTACCTAATCACAATGAGAAAACCACCAGTAGAAGGTCATGGAAAGCAAGTGAATAGAAATGACTCCTTTATGTGATGAGGTAAAGAGAAGCAGCAGCTGTAAAGTCCTGTCTGTCCCGCTTAGTTTTAGACTCAGAGACAACAAGAGACAACTGACCAGAAGATCTAAGCACTCCGGATGGCTGGTGTAAAACGCACAATTCTGATAAATAGGCAGGAGCAAGACTATGTAAAGATTTGAAAACTAGCAACAAGATTTTAAAATCAATTCAAAAACTGACAAGCCGCCAGTGTAAAGAAGCTAATATTTGCGAAACAGAATCAGACTTTCTTGTCCCAACCAGAAAGTGAGCGGCTTCTGTATTTATATGCTTCCCCTTGGCCATATTATTCGTAGCTATGGACTGGGCTATCATTTTTATTCAGATGATACTCAGCTCTACTTCAATGTTAACAGTGGAACTTCATCAGAGCTTTCTCAGCTCACAACCTGCCTTAGTGAAATTAAAACCTGGATGGAGCAGAACTCTTTAAAATTAAATTGCATCAAAACTGAACTCCTGCAAATTGGGACTAAAATGCAGCTTAATAAAATGAGCTCCTTCCCAGTCCATCTTGGCGGTGATCTCATCAGACCTGCCTCTACTGCAAAGAATCTTGGGGTCATTTTTGATTCCTCCCTTTCTTATTCCGCCCACATAAATCACATTAAGAAACTTTCTTACTTCCACCTCCGTAACATATCTCATGTTCGCTCCTTCCTCTCCTTTTCTAATGCTGAGAAACTTGTCCGTGCTTTTATCACATCCCGCGTCGATTATTGTAACTCGCTGCTGAAACGCGGCGTCAAAATTGCGCCGACAAAATCGCGAAAGTTTCATTAAATATGAATTACTAGTTTAAAGCATATATAATAATGTTTATTTTAGAAGTCAATATTGAGACGCGACATGCCATCAGCACTGCACTCAGATGGTCCTTAAGATCACGCCCTGCATATGTAGGAAGACTTGCAGCAAGACATCTTGATAGTTGAGCGTATTTAGACTTGCTGGCTGCCTGACTGCTGGTAATTCCGCTTTGTATACGACGCGTTATGCCAACCCTCGACTGAGTTATTTGTTCGCGGCATGCCATCAGCAGTTATAACAGTTATAACCTAGCACATAATGTGTACATAATGCGCACGTACGCGTCCCACTCTCTTGGCCTCTCTCGCGATTTTGTCGGCGCGCATATGTCTATCGCGCTTTTGCCGGTGAACCCTGCTGGCAGGTGCCCCTTCTAATCTTATATCACAGCTCCAGCTTATTCAAAACTCGCCTGCAAGAGTCCTTACTCGAACCAGCAGCAGCGAGCACATCACACCCATCCTGCTCCGTCTTCACCATGTGTCCTACAGAATCGAATATAAAATCCTACTAATAACCTACAAAGCCTTAAATAACCTCACGCCAAACTACATCAGTGACCTTCTCCATCACTATGTGCCTGCCCACTCACTAAGGTCCTCTGATTCTGGCAATCTTGTTGTGCCCCACACTAATCTACACTCCATGGGTGACAGCAGGGCCTTCAGCTGTATAGCGAGTGCCCAGACTCTGGAATGACCTACAGAAATTAATCAGGTCAGCTGACTCCATAAATTCTTTTAAAAAACAACTCAAAACTCATCTGTTCAGGAAGGCTTTTAGCTCTACTTGACTTCATCCCCCTTCTCTCAGTTTACCTCGATGTCAAGATGCTCATGTAACCTGTATGTGTGTGTTAGACCATCAGTTATGTTGTCTATTAGGCTTTCTCTGAATTTACTGTCTTAATCTTCTTTATTTATTTGGTTTGTACTATACTAGATACTGTATACCCTGCCATTCTTTCTTATATTCTGTAGTGCCTTGAGCATGGGAAAGGCGCTATATAAATAAAATGTATTATTAATTATTATTATTATGGACCAACTGTAACCTGCGTATCAGGGATTTGCTAATTCCAGAATACAGTGAGTTGCAGTAATCAAGGCGAGAAAAGATAAAAGCATGAGTGGCTTTCTCAAGATCTCTAGAAGATAAAAAAGGCTTGATCTTAATTAAAAGATGAAGCGAGAATAAGCAACTGTTAACTACAGAATTAATCTGTCAAATGTGTTAATTTCAAATGAAATCTACAGCACAATAAAGTGTGCAGAAAGTGAAGGGGTCTCAATGCTATCTCAACCCACGGCATGCCCTGCTTTTCTAGATGTCTTCCTAGAGTACTTTGCAGGAATGCTGTAGTTTTGCTTTTCATGGTTGCATTGAGTTTGGGTGAAAATGAGGGCCTGAAGCAAACTTCTTGTACTTTGCATTGTGTCACAAGCTGTCTACTAAACGCAGATGGTCTGCTAGTAGTTTGGGACTGAACAGGACCATGGGGGTAATATGAGGGGCACATGTACAAAAAAGGTAGGTTTCTATTCCACAATAGCCAAAAAAATAAAAAAAGTTGTTCATGTAAATGTTTGCACTAAATAAACAAAAACAAAGTTAAAACAATTCTTATCAAGAAAATGCAAGGAAGAGAATATATAAATAAAATTAGAGTGCGTAAAACACAAAGGCTCTTACCTGGATGTTTACTCAGTCTTTCTGTCAAAAAAGTCATAAAAAAACAACCTGCTTTCATCCCCTGCCATAAATTCAACTCCTTGTAAAAAAAAATAAAAATTCAGGAGCTGTTTTTGGTTCTCAGGACCCTCACACTGCTACTTAACAGCGACCAACTGCTCAGCCACCAGAAACCTCTTAGCCTGGCGCCCCTCGCACACCCTGAACTCTCTCTCTCTCTCTCTCTCTCTCAAGTCTCTCCAATTGATCGTCAAACTCCACCCCCTCTTGTGGCCACAACAGACATCTCAATTTCCCTGGTCAGCATGCCCATAGACCACAGGTGTCGAACTCCAGGCCTGGAGGGCCGCAGCGGCTACAGATTTTCATTCTAACCCTTTTCCTAATCAGTGACCTATTTTCACTGCTAATTCACATTTTAATAGCCCTGTTAGAAGGATTCAGTCCTCTGAATTGATTCATTTCCTCATTAAAATGCAGCCAAACAGAAATGAGACGTGAAACGAGCCATCAGACCGGCTAAACTCTAACCAGTTTCTTAATGAGCAGCCAATTCTTGCTGTTAATTAAACTCGTTATTTAATTCCATGGCTTGTTGTTGCTCTCATTCTGCCACAGCTGACATTTCCAAAACTGTTGATTTTCTGTTTTTCATAACAACATTGTCAAAGTGTTTTGGTGAGTTGAGAGATCAACCTTACTGAGACCTTCACCTTCCCTTATTTTCAGATATTGTGTGATGTGGCGGCTTATTTTGTGTCTCATTATTATTTGGTTGCTAATGAAGGAAAAAGAAACAACTAAAGGGCCTGAGTCAAGTTAATTAAAAGAAATAATCAGCAGCAACAACTGGTCACTAATTAAGAAGATGGTTAGAATGAAAACCTGCAGCCACTGCAGCCCTCCAGGACTGGAGTTTGACACCCCTGCCACAGACATATATAGATAGAGGCCGCATTCACTGTGTTGCCCAGTCGACATGATATATCAGCGTGTCCGCCATATTGCGAGTGGCAAAAGTGCCATTTTAAACTAATACAGGTAGACGTGGAAACCGGGTTTTCTGATGAAAAAACAATAACGTTTAAAACAGTATCGTTTACATACAACAGATTTTGGCGAATCATTTAAATGCAATTATTTATATCCGTTTATACACTAATAATGGCAATTATTAAATAATAATTATGTAATAATAATAATAATTAAATAATTCCTCCAATATAAGTAACATTTCTCGGACTGCTTTCTTCCATCTCCGAAACATTTCTAGACTTCGTCCTGTTCTTACGCAACACAGTACTGAAGTATTGGTTAATACCCGAGTCACCTCACGTATAGATTACTGTAATGCTATTCCGTCTGGCATCCCACAAAAACTTGTCCATCACTTACATCTTCTTCAAAATTCTGCTGCCAGGATAATAACCTGCTGTTCTAAATCCACTGAACATATCCCACCTATTCTCACTCAACTCCACTGGCTCCCTGTTTACTACAGAATACAATACTAAACACCGCTCTGAACATTTAAAGCTCTTCACAACCTCACCGATCTCCTCCAGACTGACACTTCCTCTCACTCACTCACATCCTTATCTGCAGCTCTACTTTCTGTACCACACATCAAACTCTGTGCTATTGGAGCTCGAGCGTCTCTCATGGTGCTCATCAAGTCGGGAATTCTCATCTCTCTCGTATACATCAGCCTGATTCAATAACACATTTGAAAAACTGCCATCAAAACTTATCTTTTCAAACTGGCATACCAATTGTGAATTTTGCATTATTACTGCCAGTTATCTTTGTTTGTTTGCTAATTATTGCTTTTTGATTTATCATTCTCATGTTTTAATTTTACTAATGTTTAATTTTATTGTAAGGTGACCTTGAGTGCTAAGATAATAAAACGGGATTTTCTAATGGCCAAATATAACCAAAACAATTGTTCAGTCTTACCTATGAAATGTAACCCTTCCCCGGGATGTGGTTTGGGGCGTACAGCGGTTTGTACAATCCCAAGCAGCACGTTATTCATTATTTCACTCCGCAGCAGTGCCACTCGCAATATGGCGGCGATGTTGACGTGGTCATGCGGCGTCTAGTAATTCTATGTCTATGGCCACAACAGGCCTCTCAATTTCCCTGGTCAGCAGGCCTACACACACGGTAGGCACCATTTCGGTCCTGCAGGGGGAAAGCACACACCTCAAACAAAAATCAAAGTATCCGATCACAAAATAAACATATTTGAACACTAAATAACATAAAAAAATATAATTGTACTTAACCTCGAGGTTACTAAGACAAGAAAAAAGAAAACGATACGGTGCACATCCACTACTAAATCAAAATGGACTCCCCTGTAGCCGTCTTTCTGCTTTCCCAGACTCCCGCAACTACGCTTGGCTTCGGCGCCACTTTTAAAACACGGGCCGGTAAACGTGGAATACTGAGCGCGAGGCTCGTAGCTGAAATTAATGCCGGAACTCCTCAAAAATATAAATAAATAAATCAAGCAAACAAGAAAGAAACAACTTGCCGGTAAGTCTAAAACCGTGTTAAATAGTTTTTTTCCCCTCGTAAACTCGCTGACAGATTTTTACGTCTCGCGTATAATGCTTACTGTGTATCTCGCTGTTTCGTATCTGTCTGCAGTGTACTGCGTTAGCGTCCCGGTGAACCCATAAGGTCACACAGTGCATCACCTGAACTCTAAGGTGGCCGCACTGACTGGCAAAGTGGCCCCCTGTGACTGTGGTGGTCTACTCCCACTTTTGTTCTGGGGGCCCTCTTGAACTCTATACCGTCGACAGCCATGACTGAATTAGCCAGCAGATGAGGACACTAATACAAAGCAAGGTAATGGTCAAAAAGTGCAAAAGTGCTTTTTATTAAAATCCAATTCCATAACAAACCATGCCAATAGTGCAGGGCGTCTATCTTATCTATCTATCTAATCCACAATAAATAGTCCAATAAAAGGTGCCAGTGCAGTTTAAAAAGTTGTAATAAATAAATCCATTAAAAGCAGAGGTTTAATTAAACACATAATCGTTGGGTCCATCTTCGTTTGCCCGGCTCACCCCTTGCTTGCTTAGCTGGAGAAAACATCATCACCCTACCTCCATCTTAGCTGCTGACACAGCCCTAGCTAGTCCGTCTGAGTTCGAGCCTCCTTATGTTATCCTTTATGCACCTGCAGTCGTACCTCAGGTCCCTGAGGAGGACTCCACCATGCAGGGAGCTTGCTCCTGATTGATCCACCTCTGCACGTGAATGCGGCGCAAACAGCAACTGCATCCGCTAACCACAGTGCGAAACGCATTTCCGCTCCCACATGGAGCCTGCACCTACACAGGGTGTAATTATTTATTTAGAATCGACACAACGCCATGGACCTCCCATCACACCCACACGTCACAGTTTCTTCATTGTTTTGCAGTCTCCTACTTTTATACAGCCCCCCCAAATTTAACACTATCACAAGGGTTTCAGGTATTTACATTTGTCTTTGTATTTCTAGCCTGGTCACACATTTGAGTAGAGCAATGGCCCCTGTCTTCAGTGCTGTTAATGATTCAACGTTTAAACACATGAAAGTTAGAAGTCAAATACAGCAGTAATTAAACGCACAAAGCTTTCATTGATTTAATTAAAAGATAATTGGCAGTGTTTAGTTAGTGCTATCAACCCCATGATGTCAGAAGATAGTTGATCGAAACCAAACGTGTACCTTACTTGTTCACATTGGACCAATTCCATGGTGGGCTAAACTGACCACACGCTAGCTTTTTGCCTCTGATGTTTTATACAATACCAGAGCTTTAAATGAGCTGCTCAGAGGCTCCCCTGTTGTCCTCCGTTGTTGGCATATCAGTACCCTCATCTCAATATCTTTTAAAACCAGATTGGAAGATGTGATGTAGGAGTTGCATACAGAGCATTTTCCCACATGTAGGATTCTCTATAGAGAAGCTGTATATCCAAAATCTAGGGGCTTCTTTATTACCCTGAGGCAGATTGCCAGGGGCAGAGTGGATACAATATGATTGCAGGACAATTTCATGGCCCGACTGCTACCTAAACCCACCTTAATAAAAGAACAAGTGTTTGTGTATTCATGTTTGCCCATCAAGTTGCTATGATGGTGGATTGCAAACATTTGTAGTAAAACAGTGCATTACATTTGTCACTCTAACAAATGGCACATCACAAAACGTAATAATAAAATACATTGCATTTGTCATTTCAACAGATGGCATGTTATAAACTAATACTGCTTTTACAAATCCCATGCCAAATGGCATATCACGGAGTGGTATGTATTACATTTGTCATTTCAACAGATGGCACATCACAAGCATTAACACTACTTTTGCGAATCTTATACCAAATTGCATATAACAGAGACATCTGCATTGCATTTGTCATTACAAAAGATTCACAAACTTTTGCAGTAGTAAAATAAATTGCATTTGTCATTCCAACAGATGGCATATCGCAAACATTAACACTGCTTTTACAAATCCCATACCAAATGGCATATAACGGAGAGATATGTATTACATTTGTCATTCCAGCAAATGGCACATCCTAAACATTAACACTGTTTTTATGAATCCTATTCCAAATGGCATATCACCGAGACCTCTGCTTTGCATTTTTAATTGCAACAGATGGCACATCACAGACATTTGTATCAATAAAATGCATTGCAGTATTGCAACATTGGGTCTATGGCAGGAACCATTGGGTACATTCACATGGGACCAATTTATAATTGTCAGTTCCCATTTTTGGGCTTGCGCCAAGCAAGCCAGAGTACCCAGAGAAAACCCAAACAGACAAAATGAGAGCATGCAAACTTTACAAAGACTATAGCCAGGTCTTTGGAACCCTGAAGCAGCCTGTGAAATCTAGTTAAATACATAAGGGTTCAAAATATCTCTGTAGGACATGGCAGCAGAGGGTCATCTGAGGGTGAACATTAGAAAAAGTGTAATGAAGGTAGACTTTTCTGCCCATCAAGTTCATCCATCCTATTCACCTGATTGCCTAAAATAACATCAAGTCGAGATTCGAAGGTCCCTAAAGTCCTGCTGTTCCCCACACACTTGCTCATTTGTGTGGGATGCACGTTAATCTTTCTGGCCTGATCAGCCTGATCACCATTTTATACCGCAGGCTAACATTTGCCAGCCTCCAGTGTTTAGAATGTGCCCAGCGTGCTGAGAATTTTAGTTCTCTGATGGTTTTGCCTGAAATTTCGTTGGAAGTTTTTGATTTCAGAAATGACTGCTGAGATTGAGTAGATGTAAACCACAGGACAGGGTATTAGAAGAGTACATGGAGGAAAAGAGGTCATTACAGCAGATGTTTACTGTCATTGATCCTCAGTGTTTTGAGTGACACTTCAATCATATCATTGAAGAAGTCTTATGATTTTGAGTTAACACAGCAAACTAAAGATGACTTGTATTTTATAAACTGATGGTGATTTAGGAACTTTTATTCATGTGTAAAGAAGTTTTATAAATAAACAGACACTTTATTTGTCCCCAGTGGAAATTTTGTCTTTTTACAAAAGCTCCTTAAATAAATGAATACATAAATAGGTAGATAAGTAAGTAAATAAATAAATATTTGCACATACTTTGGTCTGAACACACACCAGAATATAGAATAGTTAGCCATGTTTCCTGGTAATAGAAAAAGATTACAAATATTTGTTATCTCTTGTCCTACGTGTACCTTCAGCCACCTTCTCTCAGGATTCTTGTGTTTCTGACCCTCTCTTGCCTGGCCTTCTCTCTTGTTGAGTGAATTCCCATAAAGCCTGTTACTTGGACTCTGTCGTTATTTTCATGGCGCCTTGCTCGTCTCCTGTCCACCTTTATACTTCCTGTCTTTGTCGGCAGCTCTAGGCGGACCTCCTACGCCTTTAACTCTCACACTCAACACATCCTCTTTTCATTGCATCTCTAAAGCCAAGCTGACCAATCAGATTGATCGCTTGAACCTGACCCACACACACCCACCCACAGACCTTAACGTTTTGTTATGGAGTAAGTTTGTGGGAACATTTCAAAAATGATGCTTTGTGTGTGTGGAGTAATCCATATTTTGAACCTATTTCTATGAACAAGTCTCTAGCTAGGACTCTGTTGAGTTTGTACCTTCTGTCTTTGACTTCATCGTTTTTTTACGGAGTGGTAGCTCTGAGGCTAGAGATGTGCTCCGGCAATCGGGAGGTTGCCTGGTTTGAATCCCATAAATTCCAGAAGTAACTCTATGACGTTGGACCCCCCCTAAGCAAGGCTCTTAACCTGCCATTGCTCCGTCCAGGGTATGATGTTAACCTGCATCCAGTCACACACGTGTGCATGGAAGGCAGCTAAAGGTCTTGAATGAGGGTCATTCTGAGCCAGAACGGGATGTAGCAGAGTGCACTGACTCTTTTTCTCGCTTTTCTACAGACCGTTCACGGGAAATCCTGCCTGGTCCTGATGACGTCAAGCCTGCTTCTGACCCCTTTGATGTCACTTCCGGGTCTGAGCCTATGGATGAAGACCCTTATGGGTCCGACACATCTGATATCATCTCTTATATATATTTCTCTTCTAGTTCGTCCTGCTTCCTCTTCAAACCCGGTCCCCCCCACACACAGCCCACACGGCATTTCTCGATTCCTACCCACAGGAGTTTTTACACACCCTCACACCAACCTGGCATGCCTCCTCATATCCTTCATCAGAAGGTGGGAGCCGTAGTTATGCTCCTCCGAAATATTATGCCATCAAAAGGTCTTTGCAACGGAACAAGACTCATCATTACCCGAATACATACAAATATTATTGAGTGCAAACTGATCGCTATCCAAAATTCTGAAACAATCTTCATTCCCAACCTCTCTCCTTCCTTCCGACACCAATCTCCCTTTTAGATTTAAACGCACACAATTCCCACTCAGACTCGCCTTCTCCGTGACTATCAACAAGTCCCAAGGACAAACGTTTGCAAAGATTTGCGTTAATCTACAACAACCAGTCTTCAGCCACGGTCAGTTGTACGTGGCTTTTTCTAGGGTTAGATCTTTCGACTCATTTTCTGTCGTCTCCAGCAAAACACCTATTCACAACTGCGTCTTTCAAGAAGTATTTCTTCCTTCTTGATTTCTGAATTCCTTTCTCCCTGTTTTCCGTTCCGATTCTTACACCTCCGTATGCTACGGCGGGCGTCGGCTGGTTTCCTATATTGGCCTTTAAAAGCTGCCACTTTTCCCCTATCCCTTCGGTTCTATTTTGGACTCCGAATCATGCACTTCAGTGCTATCATTTTTTCAATTTTGCAGCCAGGAAACAATATACAGGTGGCTGCCACCTTGCTTATGGCTCTTGGTCGAGTTTGTAACAAGGTCCTCCAACTTTCAGAGAAAATATGGGTTTTGTGGCAGTATTGGCACTCCAGCCACTATAAAAAAAACCTCCCACTGTTCCATTTCTTCTGAACTAGTGTGGTCCTGAGCTGTCCACCGTTGCATCGTCGGGTCCTAATTTGAGATCCTGAGGTGGTTTGTCATGTGGTGGGTGCGGCAACGTGCTGTATCAGTGCTCCCAACCCCTCTCTCTCGACGTCTCAAAGGCAAATGAATGTCTGTAGGTGAACTGACAGTTCAAATGTTTGCCTGGTCTGAGTCTGTGCCCAAGTGTGCCCCCTAACATCCTGGATTTTGTTCCAGACGGGTTTCGGTTTTGCACTCGGTTATGGCACTGAGACATTTTTATTTGTATGATTTTTGCTTAATTTGAGAGCGATTCTAACCCCAATTTTACCCTTCGTTTTAATGGAATATTCATTGATTTTGACTTCCTCAGTAGATACGGTCTTAGATTGGTTTCTTTATTTATTTATGCATTCAGATTTTTTGCAGAGCACTTTTGCATATTGCTTGGTTTTTATTTGAAATCAATGCACTGAGCATTTTGATGCACCAGCTCTTCTTGTTTATGTGTCCTCATTGTCCAGTCCATCTCGGTTCTGTGACTATCAATGTCCCGGGTTCAAGGATGAATATGCAAGCTGTGGGTAACTCCCAGGTATCCCAAGAATACACAAATTCTACACGGATGCCACATCGGGATTTGAACCAAAGGTTCTGGAGCAGTGAGGCAGCAGCATTAACCACTGTGCCACCTTGCCGTCCCTGCTGTAAATCAACAGGACATAAACGGTGAAAAGAATCAATGCAATCAAAATGAAAAGAAGAAACTGTGTGTGCGCACCGGAGTAGATTTACAATAAGAGGTGATGAACGGCACAGAAGATACTGCAATGGGAACCACAGGAGAGATTTAGAAGGTACAATAAATACAGCCAGGACACTTAACATGTAACAAGATGACACACTGAAGCAAAATGACTTTATTGTCACCCAAAATGGAAAGCAAGGAACAAAAACAAAAGAAAAATACAAAAAAAAACAAAAAAAACAGAAGCAATCAGCATCTCCACAGGATATCGATTGAAGCATACGAGGAACAAAGAAAAACTAGAAAATGATAAGGATGCTGAAACCCGTCAGTGCCAAGTTATTTTCCCACTTACTGGCTTTTTCACCGAGACATCGGGCGCATTCTCTGTGATTTTAGTAATTATCACTTTGAGACTTAAAAAAAAAAAAAAGAAAGGAAAAAGATTGTGCCTGAATGACTCATTTTGGGTCTTCATCACTTATTTGACCAAAGGTAGAACTGTTATTATTATTATTATTATTATCATGGATTGGCACTCTGGTCCGGTTTTGCCCCCCTAATTTGACAAAAAAAGGGGGCTGGGGGGACTCAAGCCCAAAGTGCTTTGGTGTTTGAATAAGTGAGATCAGAAAAGCTGTGGTGGAGGGGTTAAAGCTTTCGACTTCAAACCCAGAGGTTGTGGGTTCAAATCCAACTACTGACCAGGGCTGTGGAGTCGGTAGATAAATCCTTTGCCTCCGACTCCTTAGTTTCCAGTACTTCTGACTCTTCGACTCCTGTATTTAATATGCTAATGTATTTTAAATGTTGATTGAAGGAAGGCAACATACACGTCATTTAACTACAGAACTACTGGCTAGGAAGCTGACTCTTTACCATATTGGCCAGTTTAAACAAAAGACAAGAACCCCTGAACACACATCAGGCCATAGCACACACCTACACTTACATCATTATACTTGTTTACACTCAAATGAACTTATTAAACACATTATATCTGAAATAAAATGAAAACACTTTTTGTAATGTACCACAATCTAGATTACAATACTGTATGTGAATGTCAGGTTGTATAATAGCTCAGATGAACTTCACACTAGTAGTAACACAACTATGCACTGGGCTTTATTCTTACATCAGAGAAGTCCTTACTTAGGACTATTGTTTGTGAAATGGGACATTTGAACTTGATTTCATTTGTTTTCAATACAATTTTAATTTATTAGGAGGCGGAGTCGGTACATTTTTGCCAACTCCGACCCCGACTCCAGGTACCCAAAATTGTCTCCAACTCCGACTCCACAGTTCTGCTACTGACACCATGCAAGTGCCTGTGCTGCAATTGGTAAAACAAAAGAAATCCAAGCAGTTGGGTCTTAGATGAATAGTTACTGACTTGCAATCCTGTCCAAGCTTAGTTCCTTTCTTGTTCTACTTGTTTTAACTTTTACATAAGCATGTTCAGAACACTTATTACTATTATTGTTATTATTAAAGTACTGTGCAATGTTGCCAGTAATGCTCCAAAAAAGTGTCACTGCTGTGGAAAGCATCCTGCCTTATTCCTGTTCCCAAGAAGGCAGGTGCATCTTCACCTAATGCCTATAGGCCATTGGCTCTTACATTTCACTCCATGAATACCTTCGATGGGCTGGTTCAGGCCTATGTGAGTCCTCTTGTGAAAGACCACCTGGGCACACTGCAGTTTTCCTGTCAAACTACTACTCCTCAGGGCAGAACAAAGCTGTCTTTGCCATCATTACCATCCAGGCTTTGATGGGTTGTGTGACTCGAGCCAAATGTGGGAACACAGTCCTCAATATGGCATGTCAGTGTGTGACATATGTGGAGTTGAAGTTATTTGGTTGATTAAATGCTGTAAAAATAGGCCAATAAAGTGAAGTATAAGAGTTGGGGTTGTAAGGGTCCAAGGCTACACTTATGCAGCAAGGTGGACACCAGTCCATCTAATGAAATTCCTCCATTGAAATGCAATGAAGGGTCTAAAGTGGTGAAAAGGTAAGGAGTAAACTGCCAGAGGTTTCAATTTAAAGTTTATTTTATCAAAAACTATAAAAAGGAAATTTTGGAATATTACAAATGGGCCTTCATCAGGGAACAACTAATAGGTTACAACCTACAGATGTTCTGCAGCAATCAAAGTAAATGAAGCCTTGCAAGGTGAAGCAAACAATTTGCACAGGTGTCCCAACTTGTGTTAATTACTTAAAAATCCTCTATGTGTCTTAAAGCAGCGTTGGAGCAGACTGTGGTACTGCACTCTCTGAAGTACTACTTGGACAATATTCCAGTGATAATGGCAAGAAAACAGCAATTAACAAATGAAATGAGACAGAGCATTATCACCCTTAGAAGTGTAGGCCTTCCATTTAGAGTAATTGAAAAAATATCCAAGTGTCGGTGAGTCCAGTGGTGTCCTACACAATCCAAAGGCAACTGGAAACTGGAAGGAGCCAATCGGAAGACGAGTTTCTGAGGGTCACCTGCTTGCGTGGTCACAGGCACCTCACAGCACAACAGCTTCAAATACAAAGCAATTGTCACTTTGGACTGTGAAGTGGAGACTTTGTGCTGCAGGTCTGACAGGGCAAGTGGCAGGAAGAAAGCCATTGCTTAAAGGACAAAACATATCAGCTGTGGATGACTGCAGACTGCAAGAAATTCTTATGGACCGATGACTCAAAATTCAGGTGTTTGTATGCCATCGAGTTGGTAAAAGGATGGACTCTCAGTGTGTGACACCAACTGTCAAACATGGAGGAGGAAATGTGATGGTCTGGGGATCTTTTTCTGTCGAGTTGGTGACTGGCACAGTATGACTGGCATTCTGAATCACAAGGGTTACCACAGTTTGAATTAGAATTAGAATTAGAATTAGAACAATCTAGACGAGAACAGGCCATTCAGCCCAACAAAGCTCGCCAGTCCTATCCACTTGCTTCCTCCAAGAAAACATCAAGTCGAGTTTTGAAAGTCCCTAACGTCTTACTGTCTACCACACTACTTGGTAACTTATTCCAAGTGTCTATCGTTCTTTGTGTAAAGAAAAACTTCCTAATGTTTGTGCGAAATTTACCCTTAACAAGTTTCCAACTGTGTCCCGTGTTCTTGATGAGCTCATTTTAAAATACAAGTCTCGATCCACTGTACTAATTCCCTTCATAATTTTAAACACTTCAATCATGTCACCTCTTAATCTTCTTTTGCTTAAACTGTAAAGGCTCAGCTCTTTTAATCTTTCCTCATAATTCAACCCCTGTAGACCTGGAATCAGCCTAGTCGCTCTTCTCTGGACCTTTTCTAGTGCTGCTATGTCCTTTTGTAGCCTGGAGACCAAAACTGCACACAGTACTCAAGATGAGGCCTCACCAGTGCATTATAAAGGTTGAGCATAACCTCCTTGGACTTGTACTCCACAGATCGTGCTATATAACCTAACATTCTGTTAGCCTTCTTAATGGCTTCTGAACACTGTTTGGAATTTGATAGCTTGGAGTCCACTATGACTCCTAAATCCTTCTCATAAGGTGTACTCTCGATTTTTCGACCGCCCATTGTGTATTCAAACCTAATATTTTTACTTCCTATGTGTAATACTTTACATTTACTGACATTAAATTTCATCTGCCACAAATCTGCCCAAGCCTGTATGCTATCCAAGTCCTTCTGTAATGATATAACGGATTCCAAATTATCTGCTAATCCACCTATCTTGGTATCATCTGCAAACTTAACCAGCTTGTTACTTATATTCCTATCTAAATCATTTATATATATTAAAAATAGCAGGGCCCTAGCACTGACCCCTGTGGAACACCACTCTTAACATCAACCAGTTCTGATGAGGTTCCTCACACCATCACCCTCAGCTTCCTGTGTCTGAGCCAATTCTGCACCCATCTAAAAACATCACCCTGAACTCCCACTTCTTTTAACTTGATGCCCAACCTCTCATGTGGCACCTTATCAAATGCTTTCTGAAAGTCCAGATAAATAATATCATAAGCTCCACTTTGATCGTATCCTTTTGTTGCCTCCTCATAGAATTCCAACATGTTAGTAAAACACGACCTCCCCCTTCTGAACCCATGCTGACTGTTCAGAATAACTCCTGTCCTTGTCATGTGTTGCTCAATCTTATCCTTAATAATTCCTTCCATTAATTTTCCTGTGATGCTTGTTAAGCTTACTGGCCTATAGTTGCTTGGATCTGCCCTGTCACCCTTTTTATATAATGGGATGATATTTGCCATTTTCCAGTCCTTTGGAATCTCTCCAGTGCACAGTGACTTCCTAAAAATATGTGTCAAGGGTTTATATATGTACTCACTAGCCTCCTTAAGAACACGAGGATAAATATTATCTGGGCCTGGTGATTTGTTTGATTTCATCTTATTTAATCTGAGCAGCACTTCTCCCTCTACAATTTCCAAATCCCTCAGTACCTCCTTAGTAGTTGTGTTTACCTCTGGCAGGTTATCCACTTGCTCACTTGTAAACACCTCAGAAAAATGTAAGTTTAGGGCATCTGCTATTTCATTGTCTGTATCTTTTAATTTGTCTGTTAGATCAGCAAAAGGTGCAGGTTACTTTGATGAATCAAATATTTGAATACAATTTTGTGCACTTAATGATTCCTTGACTTATTTTTTTATTTGTTCTAAGCCTTGATGTTATGAAACATTAAGACATTAAACTGCATGCATTTCCATAAAAACTAGATAAACTTCAACAATTAGTGTGCCTATACGTTATATATACATTTATATATACATACATACTAAGGGGTGGCACAGTGGTAGCACTCCTGCCTCGCAGTTAGGAGACCTGGGTTCGCTTCCCGGGTCCTCCCTGCATGGAGTTTGCATGTTCTCATCGTGTCTGCGTGGGTTTCCTCCCACAGTCCAAAGACATGCAGGTGAGTGGGTGTGTGCCCTGCGGTGGGCTGGCACCCTGCCTGGGGATTGTTTCTGCCTTGCGCCCTGTGTTGGCTGGGATTGGCTCCAGCAGGCCCCCGTGACCCTATTGTTCGGATATAGCAGGTTGGACAATGACTGACTATATACTAGGAGGGCCCCGCCCAGTTTTCTATTCTTGACATCACTCCCCGTCTTCCCCCTCCCCTTTGCCCACAGCCTCTGTCTCGGATTAGCATGAATATATCGCTCCGGCAAGCAAATTGTGATTCTTGGCACAATGAGAGAAGTCGCAAAATCAACTGGAATGTTCAAGCAAATTATAGAAAAAAAAGATCTAAACCCGTTAAGTGGTTCTCTCGTTTGCTAACTAAGTGGAGTTAAGTTTACGCCCCGAGGCAGACGCGTGAGTGAGGAGAGCCCCGCAGTCTGTTGAGTCTCTCTGGGATTCGTGCTAATAAATCAGTACTGCAACCTAACCATGACCTAACTATTAGCTCGATGAGAAAGTCGCAAAGTCAACAGAATGTTCAAGCAAATTATAGAAAAAACCTAAATCTAAATCTGTTTAGTAGTTCTCTCGTGAAAGGCAGACAGACATACAAATGGGTCTAAAAAACTATAAGAAATTTCACGCTTGGACCACAAAATTTCTTAGCGAGCACCTTTGGGCCAAGGGTAAGCTACATTCCAAATTTCAAGGCCCAAGTCCTCATGGTTCGGAAGATTTTGTGATGAGTGAGTCAGTGATATTTTCAGTGATATTTGGCTTTTATATATATATATATAGATATATAATTGACTGAGGCATTGGACTGTGCCTGCCAAGGAGCTCTGACTGCTTTGAGGATATGATAAATTGGCAAAATGAAGGGTGATATTTAGAGGATTGAAATGAACGCGTTACAAATTTACATAAAATCCTAGTCCCCGAACGGTAAGACTGCTTGAATTAATTGAATTCATTTTCATTCCTGTGCACATCCCGTTTGCTGCTGAGACTTTTATTTTCTGGGATACTTTGACAATCATACTAAAAACGACTGGGGGATGGAGGGTCAGCATCTACGTTGGCAGCATTGAACACAAAGCAGGAACAAAACCTGACAGGAGGCCATTGGAGGATTTACTCGCACAGATTTAGAGTCACAAATGAACCTAACATGCATGCTTTTGAGACGTGTACCCCGTTAAAAAAAAACAGCACAGAGACAGCAAATTGAGAAAGCTAAACCCGTGGTGTAGCCAGTGGCGTCTCTGGGAGAGACCATTTAAAAAGTGTGTAGTGAATAGCGGCAAAATCTGGTGCTGCAAAAGCTCCGCCCACCGGGCTTCTTCCTAAGACACCTCCCCCAGTTTCTCCATTCTGTGGGTTTTAAACCGCCGCCATGTTATCGGGGAGAGAGCAAAAAATACTGAACAAAAGAATTGGCAGGGAGAGAAAATAAAAAGCTAAAATTGCTCTGATCTACTCAGGAGCTGAGTAGCACAAAACAACTGAAGCTTAACGATTAATTTGCATAATGTAGTGAGCACTGCAAGAGTGGAATGAAGAGACAGACGCACACGTGAGCCACCACAGCTACTTGGCCCAATGTGTTTTAGAAGTGCCTCTTTCTGCTTCGGTGTCTTTCTGTCACTTTGACATTGGCATCACTATATGGCATAACAACAGCAAATAGAGTGTAGATAAGCATTGTGGTCTATGGAAATATGACGTGTTAAAATGCCGTGGCCTTTTTGTTATGGCATATTTGTATTTCCAGTTAGACAGTAGTGTTCAGTTTCTTTATTTATTCATTTAGAAGCGCAATCAGAAGTTGTCTAGCATCATTTGTGCTTCTGCTGGTGTTCTTAAGCACATTTGTTGATTCAGGTGTTTCGAGTCTAGAAATCTGCATCTCCTGTGGCTCTTGGTTATCCGCTTTCTTAATGGCACTCCTTTTGATATTGTGTGATACACCGTTTACTTCAAGTGCATGTTTTGCTGCCGATTCTGTCAACCTTACATCGACTCCTGCACTATCATTGCAACAGTGAACAACAGAGAGCATACATAATGCACCATTCACATTCGTCAGTTGATACTGTTAAATGCCAATGTACACCCTGATGCTAAAAAAAGGGTTTTCCCTTGCATCAGGTTATGTTTACTTATAAAATGTGTAATGTATTCTTTGCACTTGCGACACACATTTAGATGTCTAATAAGGTTTGTTTAAGAGATTTTTTGAAGGTAGACAGTTCATCATAATCAGAGGCTTGCTGCCTGTCTGAGCAGGTTAATGAGAGCACCGCTGATCTTTGCAGTTCAAAAGCTCCGCCCCTAGTTTGAGCACCGCCTTCATCAGGCATTGGATTGGTTTAAAAATGTGACACTCAGTGAACCGTCTAGTTGTTCCCACCCACTTTTATGAAAAATTCACTTATGGTTGTCTCCAGACGTATTGATTATATGTATGGCTTCAGCAAGACTACTGCATTAAGGGCAAATCCCCCAGCTGATGGCGCTGTTGTGTAACAATTAAAAAAGAATTAAACTTCCTTCAATAATTGAACACATTGTTAGAACTGAAAGCTATTATTAATAAGCCACATCGATAGACCCAATAGATATATATTTATATTTAGTAGGTACAGTTTATATATTTATATGCTGTGTATGTATATGTATATACTGTGTATATAGTGAAAAGTGAAAAATGTATATAGTGAAAGTGCCAGAGAGCCCCAAACACAAATACAGAAGACAGTTCCAGGTTCAAATAAATGGGTGTTTATTTCACAAACACCCCACAAAAAGCACCAAAGCACAAGTTATCTCTCCACCGCACTGCTCTACTCCAGTTGAGTGTTGCTCATTTTCCTCCCACCTGCGACTCGTCTGGACGGCAGTGTAGTCCCTTTTATTGATGACCCGGGAATACTTCCGGTTATGTGATATAGCCAGTTGGAAACACTTCAGGGTTATGAGAAAGCCAGGGAGATCCTCCCCCAGCAGCACCCCCTATCAGCTACCAGGGATCCTCACTAGGCTGCTCCTCCAGACTCCATCTCCCATGTAGCGTCCAAACTGGGACTCTATAGGAGGGACACTGCCACCAGTTAAAGTGGGGGATGAACCACTCCCTGCCATGATCTACTGCCAGTATGGGGATCTTAAAACATCCTGACCAGGTATTGCCCCCCACTTAGTCCATCCTTCCAGTATGGCAACCCGGCTGGGTAAGGATTCCACCTACCAATATATATTGTAAAATGATGTGTTGGACACAACAAAAAGGTTTGTGGTAGCCACCCCACATACTTTGTCTGTAAGCAAAGAAAAAAAAATCAACAGTATCCCTTTACAGAGCTGAGTCCACAACTGAACTGATTTTTAACAGACCAAATGGCAGTTTAAGGCCGGATAATGGAAGTGAAATCATCGGGCCCGGAAACGGAAGTGACATCATCGGGCACAGGCGGAATTTCCTGTAGTTGGTCTGTAGAAGACAAAGAGAAAGGGTCAATGAATGCCACCCCCTGGTCCAGCATGGAATTACCCTCTTTAAAGCCCTTTAGCTTCTTCCCATGCACATGTTTGTGACTATATATATATATCTCCATCCATCCATCCTCTTCCGCTTATCCGAGCCTTTGCCATGAAGCTCCAAATTGAGCTCAGGTGCATCCTGTTTCCCCTGATCATCCTTGAGATGTTTCTGCAGCTTCATTGGAGTCCACCTGTGGTAAATTCAGTTGATTGGACATGACTTGGAAAGGCACACACCTGTCTATAGAAGGTCCCACAGTTGACAGTTCATGGCAGAGCACAAACCAAGCATGAAGTCAAAGGAATTTTCTGTAGACCTCCGAGACAGGATTGTCTCGAGGCACAAATCTGGGGAAGGTTATAGAAAACTTTTTGCTGCTTTGAAGGTCCCAATGAGCACAGTGGCCTCCATCATCTGTAGGTGGAAGAAGTTCGAAACGACCAGGACTCTTCCTAGAGCAGGCCGGATATCTAAACTGAGCGATCGGGGGAAAAGGGCCTTAGTCAGGGAGGTGACCAAAAACCTGATGGTCACTCTGTCAGAGCTCCAGAGGTCCTCTGTGGAGAGTGGAGAACTTTCCAGAAGGACAGCCATCTCTGCAGCAATCCACCAATCAGGCCTGTATGGTGGAGTGGCCAGATGGAAGCCACTCCTTAGTAAAAGGCAGATGGCAGCCCGCCTGGAGTTTGCCAAAAGGCACCTGAAGGACTCTCAGACCATGAGAAACAAAATTCTGTGGTCTGATGAGACAAAGATTGAACTCTTTGGTGTGAATGCCAGGCGTCACGTTTGGAGGAAACCAGGCACCGCTCATCACCAGGCCAATACCATCCCTACAGTGAAGCATGGTGGTGGCAGCATCATGCTGTGGGGGGCAGGAACTGGGAGACTAGTCAGGATAAAGGGAAAGATGACTGCAGCAATGTACAGAGACATCCTGGATAAAAACCTGCTCCAGAGCGCTCTTGACCTCAGACTGGGGCGACGGTTCATCTTTCAGCAGGACAACAACCCTAAGCACACAGCCAAGATATCAAAGGAGTGGCTTCAGGACAACTCTGTGAATGTCCTTGAGTGGCCCAGCCAGAGCCCAGACTTGAATCCGATTGAACATCTCTGGTGAGATCTTAAAATGGCTGTGCACCGACGCTTCCCATCCAACTTGATGGAGCTTGAGAGGTGCTGTAAGAGGAATGGGCGAAACTGGCCAAGGATTGGTGTGCCAAGCTTGTGGCATCATATTCAAAAAGACTTGAGGCTGTAATTGCTGCCAAAGGTGCATCGACAAAGTATTGAGCAAAGGCTGTGAATACTTATGTACATGTGATTTCTCAGTTTTTATATTTTTAATAAATTTGCAAAAACCTCAAGTAAACTTTTTTCATGTTGTCATTATGGGGTGTTGTGTGTATAATTCTTCGGGGGGAAAAAATGAATTTTTGAGAGAGAGTCACACATGCACACTTAGAGATCTTCCAAGGGACTCAAATAAGCTGGGAGATACCACCACCAAGTAGAAGGGGGCGCTGCAATTAAGAGTATCTCTGGTTTCTACTACAGCATGGATCTGTCACCTGGAGATGATGCCTAGCCGCACCCAGGCCAGACATCAGAAGCACCGTCTTTTCCAGAACAAGGATAATATGAGTGGGGTGTGCGTTATGGGATGACATCTTATGACCTGCTCGAGAGTCAGAGACAGAGATCTTGATGAATTCTGCCGAGTCAAGAGTTTGGGGTAGGCTCTATCTTCATCATAGCCCTAGTCAGGATATAGTGGATTTGAAAAATGGATGGATCATCATTCCAGGGGTTAGGATGGCTACAGTTCGAATACTTGCACAAAAGGGACAGTTGTCATAATTTGGATTTAAAAATGTTAGAGTAATTATAAATGTATTATTGTAAAATTATTATACATTTATTCTCTTTTTAATTGGACGTGTGCTTCCCCAGAGTCCCTGGGGAAGAGAGTTAAATAAAGATTAAATTAAAGAAGTAAAAGTTAAAATTGCATTTTTAGCTACATTTCATTTGAATTCAGATTTTATTAATGAATGCCGAGTTAATCTCAAAAGAGGACAATGGGATGCTTCTGCACGGAGGATTAGCAGACTCATTTCCATTGTAAGTGATCCATTGAAGAAAGTAATGAGGGCTTTGGTTAGATGTGAAATCAACAAGCAGGTTGGGAATTGTGGCGAGAGGAGAGCTAACCCCACCAGCACCACGAGACTCGAGCAGTGACGCCAGCGCTCACTCGAATACTTCTTGAATGAGAGCAAAGAGTCGATTTTGGATCAGAGAACTCGTTAGCTCCTGGCTGGATGAGTGTGTAAGTTATGTTTGTGGTGTTTTTATAGTCATAATTAAATTAATAATGAAAACATCTCACCTCTGTGATGATCACTCGGTCGTAACTCATATAGCGATGTACAATGAACAGAACTGCTGAGCCATAGAGACCATTTTAAAATGTAACATGGTGGAAGAGTGTCATGGTGCGGGCATGTAAGACTGACTGGAGAGCTGACTTTCTCTTTATTGATTCTTCCATATTTACATTTATTAGCAGACGGTTTTATACAAAGCGGCTTACAAAAAAGATCAACATAATCAAGTGAACATCACTCTAGTGGACTGTTTGGATACAAGTGTTACAGGACAAGGTTACAAAATTGATCTCTCTGTGTGAGGAGTTAAGAACAAAATGCCGTCTAATGTCAGTTAAACAGAAATTCCCCAGACTCTTCATAGGAAGAGTCACCAGAGACATGAATGTCACTGCCGAGGTAAGTAAACCTCTCGGCGAGGTCAACACTCTCTCCGCAGACAGACACACTGCTGATGGCCGTGCCCAAGAGGTCACTAAAGGGCTGGCTCTTTGGTTTTTATCAGGACACTCGCAAGCCCAGACATTCAGACTCCTCTCTCAGTCTCTCAAGCACCGTGATCGGAGCCTCCATGGACTCTGTGAAGATCACAGCATCTTCAGCAAAGTCAAGATCAGTGAATCTCACAGATGCCCCACGGCCGCTAGACCCCACGACCCTGCTCAACACCCAGTTTATGCAAACACTGAACAGAGTAGCAGCAAAAACACACCCCAGACGAGCCCCTGAATCAACTGGGAAAAACACAGATGTGTAAAAGTGTACAAAAACTGAAATATCTGAAGTACAGAGATACCTGTCATGGAAATCTGCTCCAGAGCATTCTCAACCTCAGACTGGGTTGAAAGTTCACTCCAGCAGGAGGATGACCCTAAGCGCCAAGCAAAGACCACACAGGAGTGGCTTAGGGACAACCCTGGGAATGTCCCTGAGTGTCCTGACCAGAGCCTGGACTTGCACCCAATCAAACATCTCTGAAAACAGACGTCCACTGGGGGTCTCCAAAATAGCAGAGCTGGAGGGGGTTTGCTGGGGACAACGGCAGAAACATCCAGGTGTGCAAAGCTTGGCAAGTCAGACCGAGACCCCCAAGCTGGAATTGAAACCAAAGGGCCTTCAACTAAAGTACTGAGTGAAGGGGTCTGAGTTGTTGTGTCAGTAGGACATTGCAGTGTTTTATATTTAATGAATTTGCAGACATTTCTAAAATCCTGTTTTTTTGTTTTATCATTCTGGGGTGCTGATGAGGAAAGAAATGAATTCAAATGATTTTAGCACAAGCCTGCAACATAATAAAATGTGACAGAAGTGAAGGGTCTGAATGCTTTGTGAACACAATGTAGCAGCAGCAGCTTTCGTGTCCTAAAACGAACAGACAATTGGAGCAACTGAACGCTTGTTTGATTTCAGCAGCCGACCTCCTTTGAGGAGTGCAGCCGTGTGGCTGCCTGGTGTCGCGTCTTGTAAGGTTCTTTTTCTAGGACTAAAAAAGGAACTTCTCCCCTGATATCGCTGGCTCCAAACATTTTCCTGTCCTTCAGAGAAACTATTATAAGTTGTCTAAGAGAAAATAAAATCCACTTTATCAAAAGCCGTGTAGCAGTAATGAAGTTGGTCTGAATGGAGTTCAGTCCATCTCATTTCACATTATTACCAAATTAAAATGTAATGGGATGTGCAAAATTAACTTCCGAACACTATCAGCCTGACTCTAGTGGTCTTCCTTCTCTGTACTCCTGCAAACATTTGGACAAAAGCAAACAAAGAGCAAAAAAAAAAAAAAAACTGCAAGCAAATTCAATATGAAGTAGCAATCAATGTGGCAAATTTAATCAGCAAATAGAGTAGCGCAGTCCCACACCGTGACTGGAATATTCTTGTTGGATTAGCTGGCGACGGGGGAAACTGATTGGAAGGTGTGTATGTGTATGTGTGTGTGTGGCTGCTTTAGTAATACGATTTAAAAAGCTCTCAAAATGTCTACTCTCTGTTTTTCATTGCAGGCAAATGACAAATGTAGGAATGTAATACAGGATTAAAAAAAAAAGATTCATCCATCCATCTTCAAAACTCACTTATCCGGAGCAGAGTCATGGAGAAGCTGGAGCCTCTCCCACCTGCACTACAGAACAGGTCATCCACCTGAAGCTAAGCACGTTCAGGCCCGGCCAATACATGGATGGGAGACCATTTAGGAAAAAGCTTGGGCTGCAGCTGGAAGAGGTGTTGGTGAGGCCAGAAGGGGGTGCTTACCCTGTGGTCTGTGTGTGGATCCCAACACCCCAGTGCAGTGACGGGGACAACGTGTTGTAAAAATGACACGGTCCTTCAGATGAGACATAAAACTGAGGTCCTGGGCCTCTTTCGTAAAGAGTAGAGTGTGTCCCGATGTCCTGGCTACATTGCTCACCATGACCTAGTCATTCTGGCCCCTAAATCATCCCCTGTCTCTAATTGGCTATGTCTCTCACCACTTCACCACCTAACAGCTAATGTGTGGTGAGCACGCTGGCTCAAAAATGGCTGCCGTTGCGTCATACAGTTGAGTGTTATATGTTGGTGGTGGTTGAAGTGGCTCCCCACTCACTAAAAGCTCTTTGAGTAGTGAGAATTGTGCTGTATAAATGTAAAGAATTATTATTAGTGGTATTATTATTATCCCAGCAAGCATCAGGCACAAGACAGTGTCACGCACGTGCGCATGGGAGGCAGCTAAAAAGCTCAAAAAACGGTAATTCCGCACCAAATTAGGGGATGGCAGAGTGCATTAATTCTAGCACTTTTCCATTAGCAGACTGATCATGGGAAATTCCTCTTGGGTATGATGATGTCACTTCCGGTTCCGGTCACGTCACTTCCAGCTCTGCCTCCGAGGATGTCCTGCTATGTCACATCCAGGTCCTGCCATGTAACTACCGGTCCTTACCCCAAGGACACCACTTCCGGTTCCTGCCTGATGACATTGGTTCCCGCCTGCCACATTCATAAGTGCCATGTTTTCCTATACTGTTTATTCTTTGTTATGGACTGATCTGTACCAGTTTGAACCACATCTTTGCTACGATTTGGCAGCCAATTTCAAATATAATGTCTGGATCATTTTACAACAGAAACACTCAAAGATCACACCCAAAATTTATTTTTTTTCACACAGCCATGACAACAGGTTATGGCAGCAGTTAAAATTGCCTGTTTGCATGTTCCACTGCGGCTATGTCCACACTGCTGTGTTTTCATTGTAAAAATACAAACACCAGTCACCATTTTTTGCCTTTCATCCACAGTTTTTAACCTCTGAAAACGGAGACTTTCAAAAATGCTCTCCAGAGCCGTGTATTTCTGAAAACTACAGCTTAGCATTGCAGTGTCGATGACTGGAAACATAGAGTTTGGAAAAATCATGCTCTGATTGGTTCACGTTTATTATCTGGGCCTTCCCTGATTGGATCCTGATCATTACACTGTCTCGTTCTCTGATTGGTCACCTTTCATGGGAAAAGAAAAACAAAAACATTCCAACATAGCAGACTGTCATGGTTCTACCAACATTTTCCCCTTGGCTGGTGTTCAAAGTTGTGTCCCTTGTTTGTTTTGTTTAATTTTATACCATTTATTCATATTAATGTTTATTTTATTTATTGTATCTGTTTTTCTATGTGTAGGTTGGTAAAGTGGAATGGCCTTTGTTATGTCCCTTGTGTTTTGTGGGTGGCTCTCCAAGGGGCAGGGCCACCTGCCAATCACCTCCAGGAACGGCCCTCCATCCTATTTAAGGCAAGTCCTCCCATAATTTCTTGTGGTTCATTGAACGTGGTAGGGAGTGGAGAGGAGTTCTTGTGAGTATCTGTGCCTTTGTTATTGCTTTTGATTTTCTGATTTTTGAACCCTGTGGTAATGCAGCCCACGGACACAGACAGGCAGACACCGAATGACCCAACCACACGTTTATTACAATCTTCTATATACTATACAGCACCACAATGCATAAATCAGCCAACTCAGTCCCTTCAGTCTCTCAGTACTTCTGCCACCTTTACTCCTCTCCTCCCAAGTTCTGTCTTCTTCCTCTTGACTCCGGCTCTTTTACTGGAGGGAGACAGCCCCTTTTATAATAACCCGGATGTGCTCCAGGTGCTCTGTGACGATCTTCCAGCGGCACTTCCTGGTGAGACGGAAGTGCTGCATGAGCACCTGGAAGCACTCCGGGTGTCCCTGGAATTCCTACCAGCAGCACTTCCAAGTGTGGCGGAATCTACTGCCGTCCATGATTCCATAATCGTCCGGGACACCCCCTGGCGGTGGCTACAGGCCCCAACAGGGATGAGCTTCCAAGCTGTGATCCCATGGCACCCCATGCAGACCAGGGCGGTTGCCCTCTCGTGGCCCAGGGGAGGTATTGTCCCTCTCCCAGTCCTTCCAGGCGTCCCGGCTGGGTAGGATCCATAGCCATCCGCCACAACCCTTGCTCTATTTTTTCGTATTGGGACTGTGTTATTTGATATTTTTGAACCTCTGCTCTGTTTCAACCACTGCCTTTGGATTCTGTATTGGGACTTTGTTTGCTGTGTCTGCCTTGCCTCTTCAGGCATCTCTTTTTTGCTCTTCAGAGCTTTGTGCTTGCACAGCCAGTTTTATGGAAATTAACCTTTATTTTATAAAGATTTCTTCTTGACCCTTTGGGTTTCTAGTCATGGTTTTTGATGGTGTTTTATCCCCCACTAGTGGGCAGCTTATTGAAAGTATTTTGTACCTGTGCTTCCAGGACTTCCCAGATCACAACACAGACACAGATGAGTTGTCCAGATGTCTAAACACTATTATGGATAAAGATGACTTTCTTTCATCCTTTCAGACATCAGTCTGTATTCTGTCCACGCTAACCTGGTGGTTTTTTGTACCTCCAAAAATTGAGACTTTTTGAAAACGGTTACGTCTACATCATATGCATTTGTGGTCATTATATTGTGGGCTGAGAGTCCTTTGTAAATGACGTGTGGATAAAGCGCACATTAGTCTCTGTTGTTGCTTTTCGTCCACATTACCCCAGCATTTTGAACCTCCAAATATGGAGACTTTTTGAAAATGCTCTCCAGAGCCATAGGCATCTGAAAATGCCAACTCAATGTTGCATTGAGGATTGGTGAAAACATGAACTTTTGAAAATGCAGACTGTGATTGTTCTTTATTACGTGGCCCTTCCCTGATTGGATCCTACTCGTATTGCAGTTTCTCATTCCCTGATTGGTCACCCTTTACAGCAGAGAATCATAGTAGACTGGGAAAATCAAAACTTTACAGGTTCAGGTCAGGTCAGGTTGGGGAGCAGGCAGTGGTACAGCGTGTTGCCACACTCACCACACAACGAAACACCTTGGGACCCTGGTTGGCAACCCCCCAGGAAGACACGCAGTCCAGTCCCACACTCAGGAAATGAGCCTCTTATCTGCCGCAGCCAGGTATTATGTGGGTGTCCCCTTGGCCTGGTCCAGCCACTCGGGTCCTCAACAAAGGGGGGATCTTGTGAGCCAAATCAACCTCGGGGAATCTCGCCACATGGCTGCAATGCCGTAACTAACACTCTCTCACAAAGCAGGTAATGTGCCTCATTTGGGACTCTGTGAGCAACACAAAGTCAAAGCAGCGGTACTGAAGGATTCTCTGAAGAGACAGAAGGAGTCCAGGTCACTGGATAGTGTCCATGTCTTGCAACCATATAGCAAGATAGGAAGCACCAGGACGTTAAAGACTTGGGCGTTAGTCCTTATGCAGAGATATTGGGAGTGCCACACACCCCTTTCCAGCAACCTCATGATCCCCCATGCTCTCCCAATCCGTCTACTAACTTCATAGGAAGAGTCACCAGAGACATGAATGTCACTGCCGAGGTAAGTAAACATCTTGACGAGGTCGACACTCTTCACAGACAGAATCCACAGAAAATTTTATAGAAGCTCAAAAAATATGTTGACAGTGTATGTGTGTGTAAATCTATATCTGTTTATAGCTATACTAATAAAAGGCAAAGCACTGACTGACTGATTGACTGACTCACTTACTCACTCACTGACTCATCACTAATTCTCCAACTTCCCATGTAGGTAGAAGGCTGAAATTATTTGGCAGGCTCATTCCTTACAGCTTACTTACAAAAGTTAAGCAGGTTTTATTTCGAAATTCTACACGTAACGGTCGACAACGTTCGCCATGTTGAACTTTCTCATTTATGGCCCCATCTTCACGAAATTTGGTAGGCGGCTTCCCTGCGCTAACCGAAACCAATGTACGTACTTATTTCGGTGGTATGACACCACTGTCAACCGCCATATTGAACTTTTCAACGGTCTTTGTAGACCCATCTTCAAGAAATTTGGTACGCGGGTTCCCAACGCTAACTGAATCCTACTTACGTACATATATACGTCCATAGCCTGCAGCTCGGTCACGTGTGAGGCGTTGGGTCCCCATCCCAACGCCTCCCACCTTGTTGGCTGCCTGCCTATATAAGGCCGTCTGTCGCTCCGGTCTCTACATTCCCTTCCTTGCTTCGCCACGGATTCACGTCTCCCTGCTGATAACTACAGCCTTTTATTTAATCCACGGCTTCTCCGCTGTTTTATTGTTCCTTTATTACGATTATAGTTATTGTGTAGGTATTTTAGACTTACTTTACATTGTTCAGGTACCCATTTCCTTTATAGTTCCAACCGTACCCCCATTAACATGTATATTGAGGTGATCACCATCGATCAAAGAACTGTCACTTACCGAGTGGTTTCCATGCCCGGAGATGGCGCCTACCTTTTCCATTCTCTTTGTTAGATATTGTACGGCCATATCAGACTCACTCTTGAGATCCCGAGGAACATTGTGCCTTATGTATTGAATGACTGGGACAGGTTCAAGGTGTGGACTGATGACAATACAGGAGATAATTATACTACACAGGAGCACTAGAAGAGTGAAATGCTTAAGCCCTTCACCTATGGATCTGCATGTGAGTTGATGGCTGCCGCTGAATTGTTCGGTTGTTCGGTTGTACCGAAATGGCCAAATATTTTACACCTTTCGACAACCGCCAATGCCTCTTAAACATCTTAGATTCACAGGTGATGATTTCAGTAGTGGACACTTTGATGTTTATGAATGTTTAAACTCTCAAAAGCTGGATGTGAAGTTATCGATGAAACCAGTTGTATGCTTACAACGCTTGACAGATGCTGAATGTCTCTTCAACACAAGTCCTACAAATACTGTCGTAATTGAAACAAACCATGAAACTCAAACCGATTATGACAGCAGCAATCCAAGCTGTGAGATTTGAGACAAGATTTCTTTTCACATGGCCAACTGTACGTTGCATGCTCAAGAGTAAGCTCAGCGCACAGCTTGGTCATATTACGGAGGGCCGAACTGACAATGTGGCATACAAAGAGATCCTTAACAAATAATTATTGGTATATTTTCCCTTAGTTTAAAAAAGTTTAATTTTCTTCTTAATAAAAATATTAAGACAATACTTCGCCGCTGCAAAGCACGGGTAATTTGCTAGTATACAAAGACCGTTGAGAAGTTCAATATGGCGGCCGACAGTGGCATCATACCACCAAAATAAGCACGTACATTGGTTTTGGTTAGTGCAGGGAAGACGCCTACCAAATTTCGTGAAGATGGGGCCATAAATAAGAAAGTTCAACATGGCGGACTTTGTCGGCCGTTATTACCGTTACGTGTAGAATTTCGAAATGAAACCTGCTTAACTTTTGTAAGTAAGCTGTAATGAATGAGCCTGCCAAAGTTCTGCCTTCTACCTACACAGGAAGTTGGAGAATTAGTGATGTTGGACAGTTCAATATGGCGGCTGTTAGTGGCGTCATACCACCGAAATAAGTACGTACAACGGTTTTGGTTAGCGCAGGGAAGCCGCCTACCAAATTTCGTGAAGATGGGGCCATAAATAAGAAAGTTCAACATTGTGGTCGTTGTCGACCGTTATATGTAGAATTTCGAAATGAAATCTGCTTAACTTTTGTAAGGAAGCTGTAAGGAATAAGCCTGCCAAATTTCAGCCTTCTACCTACACGGGAAGTTGGAGAATTAGTGATGAGTCAGTCAGTCAGTCAGTCAGTCAGTGAGGGCTTTGCCTTTTATTAGTATATATATATATACCCCCAGACCGGCACTACACACTAGACATTGTGGTTCTGTCACTCGTGTATGGGGAAGCTAATATACAGTTTAAATAGATTGTTATTTTCATGGGAATTGTTACATATACATAACTAGCAAAATACCCGCACTTCGCAGCGGAGAAGTAGTGTGTTAAAGAAGTAATGAAAAAGAAAAGGAAACATTTTGAAAATAACGTAACATGATTGTCAATGTAATTGTTTTGTCACTGTTAATGAGTGTTGCTGTCATATATATATATACTGTATATATATATATTTTTACATATCTACATATATACACACACACATATATCTATACTAATAAAAGGCAAAGCACTCACTCACTCATTCACTCACTCACTCACTCACTCACTCACTGACTCATCACTAATTCTCCAACTTCCCGTGTAGGTAGAAGGCTGAAATTTGGCAGGCTCATTCCTTACAGCTTACTTACAAAAGTTGGGCAGGTTTCATTTCAAATTCTACGCCTAATGGTCATAACTGGAAGGTATTTTTCTCCATTAACTGTAATAGAGTTGAGCTGGAAAGACGTGGGGGGTGGAGTTTCGTGTGACATCATCACGCCTCCCACGTAATCACGTGAACTGACTGTCAACGCAGTGCGTAGAAAACCAGGAAGACCTCCAAAAAGCGCTTAAGAAAACATGCATTATATAATTGAGAAGGCAGCGAAACAATAAGAAGCGAGCGAGTGACATATACTACCATATTCATGAGTGCTGCTACCTCGGAAAGAAAGCAAGTTGTAAACCTAAACTTTAAATTAAGTTCATAGACAGGCTACCGCTGGCGTTTCACATGCCCACAGGTAATGCGGGATACAAGTTTAATGAGAGGACGCAGGATATAAATGAGAGTTTTGATCACTTTGTAACTAAGTTAAAATTGTAGGTGAAGGGGTGTGCTTATGCAAATTCCGAGAGACTGTGTTTGTGGGGGATTGACAGTTAAGGCGGGTGGGGGAGTCACGTCATCATCTCCCCTCCCATTCATCTTATTTCGCTCTGAGCTGTGCTCATGCTAACGCGTCTTCGAAGCAACTTCGTCAGACTGCCACCAAATACTCACAGAAAAATCCACAAGTTAATACACACGCTGTCTCTAGAGTTTCTACACACTGAATCCTCCAGGCACTACTTACAAAAGGTTACATTGACAATCGTGTTACGTTATTTTTAAAATCTTTCCTTTTCTTAGCACAAGCACAGCTGAGAAGCTTCATGCATGTGCTCCATAACGCTTAAAAATAATGCATTTAATCACACTTTGCATTACAAGCAAAGGGAGCTTTTGTCAATGCATGATTTCCTGGTACACGGATTACATTGATCAGCGCATCCCGATTCATTTTACCTTCGCACCACCTTAGGTTTGAGAAGAAGTATGAAAAAATATGAGGTTAACACAGAAAAACATCACCAATTCAAGCTTTATGAATAATCGATTCGCCATCAATAATTGTTTTGGTAAAGCCATCCTCCTTCCATTTTATAATTTTTCCGCCACTAGCCATGATTAAATGAACGGTAAAAAGTAAGAGCGAGCGAGGGTGACTTATTTAGGCAGGCATATATATGACAGCAACACTCATGACAATGTCAATCATGTTACGTTATTATTAAAATGTTTCCTTTTCTTTTTCATTACTTCTTTAACACACTACTTCTCCGCTGTAGGCGGGTATTTTGATATATATATATATCATATAATATATGAATATTATATATTATTTTGCCCTGCAAAAGTCGAGTAGCCAGCGCGCGTGCATAGCTGTGCCGGCCTTTGAGACGCTGACTGCGCTTTTGCCTTAAGTCAAAGTGAGCACTTTTAATTTTTTTCATCCTCCCCCTGCGCTATAGCCCAGGCAAGTGCAAACACGGGACCCCTTTTCTACACCATGGCAAAATAATATTAAGGCGATTCACACTTTCTTTTGCACGTATACGATTATGAGGTCCTCCGCTCGGATTATGAAGACACGCACAGGAGTGGAGGACTGACAGTGCCATCACAGCCGATTAATGGCGGGACGTCTCACCAGTCTACACAAGACCAACCGCGACTGTCCCCAAAAGGCGATCATAACGTCAGCGAACACATCTCTATACTATATAAAAGAAAAAGGCAACTTTCCTTTCTTTACACCTTTTTTCCTTTTATCCCAAACCAAAGCCTTTCTCTCTTAACACTGCAGAGGACACAAAACTAATTTTCTTTAAATGCCGGTAAGGCACATTACCAGAGGCACAAAATGTAATTTCAATGTACCTGTACTTCTTAAAACGTTAATGTTTTACTGTTGAATAACTTATAGACTATAATTTATTATTTTTCCCTTGCACTCAGTGACCAAACCTATACACACACATATAGACACATACAAACATACACACAAGTATATGTATGTGTATATATATATATATATATATATATATACACACACACACACACACACACACATACATACACACATATATAAATATTTGTGTATGTGTGTGTATATATGATGTAGATAGGTATGTATATATATTATGTATGTGTGTGTGTGTGTGTGTGTGTGTGTGTATGACAGCAGCAATCCAAGCTGTGAGAAAACAGTAAAAAGGAGGCGTGTCAGACGTCGTGGTACATTTTCTGATGCAGCTAGACGAAAATAACTTTGTGACGCTGCCACCAAATACACAAAACAATTACTTTGACAATCATGTTACATTATTTTTAAAATGTTTCCTTTTCTTTTCATAACTTCTTTAACACATGACATCGCTGCGAAGCGCGGGTATTTTGCTATATATATATCACAGCGACACTCATAACAGTGACAAAACAATTACATTGACAATCACGTTACGTTTTTTTCAAAATGTTTCCTTTTCTTTCTCTTTCCTTCTTTAACACAATATATATATATATATATATAGATAGATAGATATGAGAACAACACTCATTTCAATGACAAAACAATTACATTAACAACCATATTACGTTATTGTAAAAATTTTTCCTTTTCTTTTTGTACCTTCTTTAACGCTCTACTTATCTGCGCTAAGCTGGTATTCTGCTAGTATATATATATATATATATATATATATATATATATATATATATATATATATCCATTCCAAAATAATTAAATGGGCAGGCTATTTTGTATCAGTGCAATATGCTGCTTGTTAAAACGGATGACTCCCTCTCTTACATGCACTTAGTGCTGCGTGGGTATTATGAACTATTGTATCTGTTCAAGTTCTATTTAAATTTTAAATATAAGTAAGTTTTATTTAGTCGACAGAAATATGTTTGGTAGGAATGTAAGTTAAATTTGGTCATCATTGCATACATTTTTTTTCACCATAGAAATTTAAAGATTAAATTCAACTTACATTCCTACCAAAGATATTTCCGTCGACTAAATAGAACGTACTTATATCCAAATAGAACTTGAAAAGATATATTTTTTCGAATCTGATCGCGCATTTTAAATTGACTTGACATGCACCACATCGAGCCCACGTGCTATTGTGCTTTCACCTGCCTGCCTCAATAAGTCACCGTTGCTTCGCTCTTACTTTTTTACCGTTTATGTAATCTTGGCTAGTCACGAAAAAATTTGAAAATGGAAGGAGGCTTACACTGAGTATGGCTTTACCAAAACAATTATTGATGGCGAATAAAGTATCCATTATTCATAAAGCTTCAATTGGTGATCTGTTTTTCTGCGTTAACCTCATATTTTTTCATACTTCTTCTCAATCCAAGGGGGTGCGAAATCGGCCTCGTCCGTCACAGGGGGTGCGAGTGTAAAATGAATTGGGAAGCGCTGATATATATGTATGTGTGTGTGTATATATAATATATGTGTATATATATATAAATAGTTTTACTGTCAAATAATGCAAAGAGTATCCGGCACGTGTTTTGCCCTAATTCTGGGCTCATCAGGCATACACACTCACTGCACCCCCTCTCGGGAATCAAACCTCAGACGTCAGCGCTAGAAGCAAAGCCTCTCATGTTGCGCCACGGCGTGTGGTTCGTTTTGTTTGACAGTATGTAGATCGGGGTATATATATATAAGATAACTCCTGTAGCCACAATAAATGCCTTTATTAAATAGACAAACCAGGGATGAACAAGTTCCTCTCTACTGCAGCCACAGCCGCGACACACATAAAAAACATCAATAATAACTCATAAACTTGCAATATTATTTAGGAACATCGCAACATTTTACTCACCAAAAATTTGGATTATTTGTAAACAAAATTCATCTTCCTCTCTCTCCTCAAAAACAGTTCAATTACTCTGTCGTGCAGATTATCCGTACGCTTCAGTTCCATCAAAAAGTCCCTTTCTATTGAAGCTGAAAGTCGAACCTGCCCTGTTGTATTTCTGGCATAAGTTTTAATTCGCTTTAGGGCTGAAAATGTCCGCTCGACAGAAGCAGTGTACACAGGAATGGTCACCGCCAAATATACCAATGTGAACATCCGCCCCATGCTCTCATTCAGATTTTTCTGATGAAGGAAGTCAAGGAGATCAGTGGGAGATTTTCCTGCAAAATCATCCATGGCATACATTACAGTCAGTTCTGTCTTTAGCCGAGACAGATCAAAGCCCGCTCCGTGGCTCTTTTGTTAAACTGGAGAAGGCTGCATGCGGGAAATTTTTCTTGTATTCCCGATATTTCTGGGGCTCGAGGAGCGTGACAAACATCAGGTTTTCGTGGTCTTGAAATCTGGTCTGTGTCTGGCAAATAATATTGTCCTGAATCCTGCCATGGAGTTGGCCGTAGTGCGTGCGAGGACGCTCGGAGCGCTTGCGATGCGTTCAGTGGCCTCATAGATTTCCTCATATTGGCTTCTATCCAATCAATGGGTCTGAATATGGTGACATTGCCATACACCTGCTAGAGGGCCCTACTGACACCAACTCAAAATCTGATTGGTTGAAGCAACAGGTTAATTGACATTTAATATGTATTAGAGTGCCTCCACAACAGATTGTGAAGACCTCTCTGCCTGGCAACAAATGATGGCTGAAATGTGATTGGTTAAATGCTTTAATATGAAAATACTGTACAAGCCTGGAAGCAGCACAACCATCGGAGAAGCTATGAAAGGAAGCGGACAGACTATTTGGAATTATTTAATAAGTATTCATGGACAAAATATAATTAACATCAGTTTGTGATTGAGATATTTTTACTTATGAATATGCAAAGCACAGTCTTTGACCCGCGAATATTTACCTTATATGGGCAGGCACTCAATTACGTGGGAGGCGTGATGATGCGACACGCAACTCCGCCTCCCATGGCCATTGAGCTGCAGTCTATTACAGTATAAGGATGAAAGTAGGTTTCAGTTATGACCATTGTGCATAGAATTTCAAAATGAAACCTGCCCAACTTTTGTAAGTAAGCTGTAAGGAATGAGCCTTCTACCTACACGGGAAGTTGGAGAATTAGTGATGAGTGAGTGAGTCAGTCAGTCAGTGAGTCAGTCAGTGAGTCAGTCAGCCAGTCATTGAGGGCTTTGCCTTTTATTAGTATAGATAGAACTAACTATTTTACATTGCAGTGAGTAATTAACCATATTAAAAATAGTAAAATGTAATAATTTGAAAGTAAATTATGTTTCATGTTGCGTTAGTTATTTGTTGTGTAAAACTTCAGTAAAAACAATATTTTGAAATAAATTTTAGTCAATATCTCATTGAATTTTGATTCCGTATTTGGACTTACATCATGACAACGCAACGTTTAACTGCCCGTGAGTGAATTTCATTTCTTTCTCTCTAATAAATGAACCAACTTTTTCAAATGTTTGTCTCTGTGATTTGTTATTTGTCTATGCAAAAGCTATTCTAACGGGAAGCTGTAAACGTTTTAATACGAATGACATATCAAGATCTCCTTTGCTGTCTAATGTAATCCATGGGAGATTTACAACATTACCGTTCTTGAATACATCCTTCTTTCAACAGTAATTTAGTGGAAGACCGTATGGTGTTAACGGTTGTAAATATTCTGCTTGATATTGTAAGTAGATGTTTTCATCTTCCGCACGATCACCGCCAACTTTCAGCATAGTCTATTGATACGCATTTAACCAATTTGTCATGTAACCGATCGAAATTTTTGGCGTTAATTCATTTGACTTCATCATCTCTCGTTGCTAGGATTGCCCGTGTACTCATTTCTTCCGTTGATAACCCTTTGGAATGAAATTTTTTAATAAGATTTGGACATAATACGTCTTCTTTAATTGGGAACTACAAGTGAGAAAAAAAATTTATAAAATTTTTTTTTTTATAAAATAAAATTTATAAGAACTAAGAGAGCAGGAACTGTGTCTGTCAAAAGTATTCACACGAATGAGAGGTGAGAGGACCGTGGGGGTGGTTGAATATGGTTGAGAGGAGGGCATGACTTGAAAAAATCTCATGGCCAAAGTTTCATCTCACGGGGTTTGAAATGATCTCTTTGAAAAAGTCTAATCTCAGGATTTCCTTTTATGATAGAGAGATAGGCCAAGCAAAATGACACCTTTTATTGGCTAACTAAAAAGATTACAATATGCAAGCTTTCGAGGCAACTCAGGCCCCTTCTTCAGGCTCTTGGGATCCCTAAGATGCTAGGCGAGTGTAGTGGAAGACGGAGGGACGGTCGGCTCGGTGCCTCATGGTAGATACCGATGGAGGAAGTCGTGGTGAGAACCGGAGGTTGTGACTGCGGCTGCTGGTGTCTCAGCCAGCGACAAAACCTGAACAGGGGAAGTTGCTGGGGACGGGGAGAGGAAAATGTGCTGGGCTCAGGTAGGATAAGAGAAAGAACCCGATGACTGCATGGTTTTATTCCATTTTTATTTTTTCGATTGTTTGTTTGATTTTTACCTCACAGACATTGCTGATTTTATGGGTTGTTTGTTTATTTATTGAAGATCATTTTTTGCACTGCACTCTTTGCAAACTGTTTTGATTTAAATTGAAGCGCTGCCACTTTTGCACCAACCCCTTTGCTGAATGTTGGTATCGTCATTTGCCTAGCTCATCTCGGAACATGACTATCGACCGGTAAGGGTTTGAGGGGCTCCTGGAAGTCTCACAGTATTGTGAGCAAACTGGACTGGTATGATCACACAGTGGCGCTGGACAAGAAGGGCCACAACAGATGGCACTTGCTAAGGAGACTCGGGTGTTTTGATGTTTGCAGCAAACTGCTGGAAATATTCTACCAGTCCATAGTAGCCTGTGTGGCGGTACATGCCGCAGTCTCCTTGGGAAGCAACCTTAGCTTTAAAGACACACAATGCTTGAACAAACTTATCGGGAAGGCCTGTGCCATCACAGGGCAAACCCTGGAAACACTTCAAGCTGTGGTGGAAAAGAGGATGCTGGCAAAATTGGACACTATCATGAAAAATCCCCTCCATCCCCTCCAGGTGGCACCCTCTTGGAGAACTTTTAGACACAGGCTTATTTTGCATTGGTGTGCTAAGAAGCGCCTCCAGGGGGCTTTCCTGTCCATTGCTATGAGGCGTTTCAATGCTTCCTCCTTGAGCACTTGTTAAGTTTATTTTGAAATAGCTGAACAATATACACATTTATTAATTTATTTATTTTTATATATTGATCGATTGATTGATTGTATAATTTGTCCTGTGAGTCTGTATCCTTGTTTTTATTGTTTCTTCTGCTATATGCATCTGAATTTCCCCATGGAATTAATAAAGTTGATTTAATCAAATCTAATCTAATTATACAATTAGCTGTAGCCTTAAGCTGAAGCCAATGTGACTGCCATTGCATTAGCGGAGACGCTGGAGCTTTTCAGTACTCATTGTGAACTGGCAGCTGGTTAAGGAAACCAATGTGCTGTAGGTACAGAAAATGACTATGAACATTTTCAAAAGACGTTTCGTTTCCCAAACCTGCTTGTACCATTTCCCTCTCACAACTACGACATAACATGAGATTCCTCAGAGGGTAGACTCTATAAATGCGTGTAATGATAATGTGTCCTGTGAAATGTGCTACAGAAAATAAATGTACTTGGACCACAAGGGGGCACCACTGAACCCCAAACCCAAGACACAGTAATAACAGCACACACTATACAGTGGTGTGAAAAACTATTTGCCCCCTTCCTGATTTCTTATTCTTTTGCATGTTTGTCACACAAAATGTTTCTGATCATCAAACACATTTAACCATTAGTCAAATATAACACAAGTAAACACAAAATGCAGTTTTTAAATGATGGTTTTATTATTTAGGGAGAAAAAAATCCAAACCTACATGGCCCTGTGTGAAAAGTAATTGCCCCTTGTTAAAAATCACCTAACTGTGGTGTATCACACCTGAGTTCAATTTCCGTAGCCACCCCCAGGCCTGATTACTGCCACACCTGTTTCAATCAAGAAATCACTTCAATAGGAGCTGCCTGACACAGAGAAGTAGACCAAAAGCACCTCAAAAGCTAGACATCATGCCAAGATCCAAAGAAATTCAGGAACAAATGAGAACAGAAGTAATTGAGATCTATCAGTCTGGTAAAGGTTATAAAGCCATTTCTAAAGCTTTGGGACTCCAGCGAACCACAGTGAGAGCCATTATCCACAAATGGCAAAAACATGGAACAGTGGTGAACCTTCCCAGGAGTGGCCGGCCGACCAAAATTACCCCAAGAGCGCAGAGACGACTCATCCGAGAGGTCACAAAAGACCCCAGGACAACGTCTAAAGAACTGCAGGCCTCACTTGCCTCAATTAAGGTCAGTGTTCACGACTCCACCATAAGAAAGAGACTGGGCAAAACGGCCTGCATGGCAGATTTCCAAGACGCAAACCACTGTTAAGCAAAAGAACATTAGGGCTCGTCTCAATTTTGCTAAGAAACATCTCAATGATTGCCAAGACTTTTGGGAAAATACCTTGTGGACTGATGAGACAAAAGTTGAACTTTTGGAAGGCAAATGTCCCGTTACATCTGGCGTAAAAGGAACACAGCATTTCAGAAAAAGAACATCATACCAACAGTAAAATATGGTGGTGGTAGTGTGATGGTCTGGGGTTGTTTTGCTGCTTCAGGACCTGGAAGACTTGCTGTGATAGATGGAACCATGAATTCTACTGTCTACCAAAAATCCTGAAGGAGAATGTCCGGCCATCTGTTCGTCAACTCAAGCTGAAGCGATCTTGGGTGCTGCAACAGGACAATGACCCAAAACACACCAGCAAATCCACCTCTGAATGGCTGAAGAAAAACAAAATGAAGACTTTGGAGTGGCCTAGTCAAAGTCCTGACCTGAATCCAATTGAGATGCTATGGCATGACCTTAAAAAGGCGGTTCATGCTAGAAAACCCTCAAATAAAGCTGAATTACAACAATTCTGCAAAGATGAGTGGGCCAAAATTCCTCCAGAGCGCTGTAAAAGACTCATTGCAAGTTATCGCAAACGCTTGATTGCAGTTATTGCTGCTAAGGGTGGCCCAACCAGTTATTAGGTTCAGGGTGCAATTACTTTTTCACACAGGGCCATGTAGGTTTGGATTTTTTTTCTCCCTAAATAATAAAACCCATCATTTAAAAACTGCATTTTGTGTTTACTTGTGTTATATTTGACTAATGGTTAAATGTGTTTGATGATCAGAAACATTTTGTGTGACAAACATGCAAAAGAATAAGAAATCAGGAAGGGGGCAAATAGTTTTTCACACCACTGTATGAGTAAAATAAAGGATATTTATTCTCTTCCAAGCACGTATCCAAAGTAACTTTCATAAATATGCCACAATACACAATGAATACTCCCAATAAATACACAATTCTTCCTCCTTACTACTGCCCACTGAGTGTTGCCCGTTGCCTCCCGACTCTAACTTTTTAATGTGACTCTTTTATGCCGGACCTGGGAATGCTTCTGGTGCCATGCCACGGCTTCCAGGAAGCACTTCTGGGCCATAAAGGAAATTGGGAGGTCCTACCCTGACAGCACCCTCTATTAGTACATAGGGACCCCAACAGGGCTGCATTTCCAGATTCCATATCCCAAGCACCCCTGCGAGTGTCCCAACTGGATTTCCATATGAGGACCACTGTCACCTGACATATAGGGGATGGAACAGCTCCCAATTCTCGGCTTCTGTTAGTCAGTCAATTAAATGATACCGTCGGTTAAATGATACGCACACATCTTTAGGATGTAAGAAGAAACTGGGACTACCAGCGTGAAATGGGCAAATGGAAAAAGAGAACATGCAAACTCCACATAGAAGGTGGTCAGGCCAGAAATTCAAGCCATGTCCCTGGAGCTTTGATGCTGCAGCCCTTTCGGTCTTTCAGTTTTTACACACTGAATGTCCTTCTTTACAGGAGCAGTTTCAATCAGCACGTGACTGTGGCCATTGCGGCTGAGTAATAGAAATCGAGCGTAAGCACACCACAGCCTTGGCAATACAAACGACTGAAGGACATCCACTTTACAGATTCTAGAGTGGGGGGACTTAATGGCAGCTTTTATGAGTTTTCTGCACAGACAATTCCCTGGCGCTCATCTCGTTGTAAGTTTCTTTTTTCCTCAAGTTGCTGTTTGCTATGGAAACAGACCCTGCCGCATGCTCAGTCCCAAGGCTACTTTTTTCTTCCTTTTTTTAAAGAAGCAGTATATGGACATGATGTAAAGACAAGAGACCTTGAAACGCAGAAACTGAAAAGCTAGTTCATTTTTGTTCATTTGGAACAAATACAATACATTGAAAAGAATGAATGAGGTGGAAGAGTTAAAGTTTATTTTGCACAATCAGGGTGAGAGCCAAACTGGATCTGGGTGAGTGTGAGTGGACCTGGCCAGGACTGTCACCCTGTGCATGGACCTTGTGCCAAGTACTGCTGGGATAGGCTCAGGCTCTCTGCCATCCTGTCCTGGTTTGAGTGGGGTTTGTTGAGCTTACCTGCCTGGGATGGCATCCCTGCCAGTTTAGGTCCTGGTCCATTACCTGGCTGGGAGTCCAGGAGAAGGAAAACGCAGGAGACAAAAATTTGTGGAGATTGTCAGCATACCAGGAGGGGTGGATAAAAGACAACATCATGGAGTAATCGGGGAGGACTCCATACACTAGAGGGCGGCATCCTTGGGCCTTGGTACCCAAATGGACATCCGAAGGGCATGCTGGGAATTGTAGTGCCATGGAGCAGACCTGTTTGTGTTCCATGGCCACCTCCCGCGGGTTTCAGGGAGTTCCTCTTGTCCTGGAAGTACTTCCAAATGGATATGTCCTAACACCCAAAGTATTCCTGGCTTTTGGATAACAGGAGTCACTCTGCCTCACCCAGGCAAGTTAGAGTCGGGTGAAAGCACTTCTGGGAGGAACGGAGGAGGAAAGAAGAAGAAAAGGACTATGATTGTGATTGTGCTTGTCTGAAGGTGTTATACTAAAAATAAGTCTGGTTTAAGGTAATTTATTATAATAAACCTTTGATTTGAACCTGGGACTTGTGTCTGTGCAGGTGTGTCTGGGATGCTATGGCACCCCATAGTGCTGACAATGCTTTAAAGACACAATGGATTGGAGTTTCAAGTACAAGTGAATGTTAAAGGGGCAGTAAGGTTTGTGTTACGTGTCTCAAACACGGGTGTCTGAATGGGTGGTCCTGATCAGAAAACAGGAAGCCGTAGCTTTTTCTATTTTTTCTTTACCTATTTTACGCACTGGAAATAACCCAAAAAAACAAATATTTAATAGTTTTATTTATTGATCTGTTTTCCATCAGTGTAAGCATAAAACAGAACTCAATTTTTTGTACTGTTCAGTTATTTTTAACAGTGTGAAACACAAGGGGCGCCACTGAGCCCCACACCCCAAACATGAACTCACAAAGAGGTGTTTATTGCAAAATACCTTGCACACACAATTCTATACATTGTCTCGTCTCTTTTCTGCACTGCTGTTCCTCCGAGGCTAATGTTGCCCGTCTCTGCTCCCGGCTACAACTCTCCTGGACAAGACAGTGTGGTCTCATTTATTGGAGACCTGGGAGTACTTCCGGTGCCAGAGCTTTGCCTGTTAGAAGCACTTTCAAGCCATCCGGAGGTCCCCAAGAATAGGGAGTGTTACTTCCTGTAGCATCCCCTAGCAACACCCAATGGACCCGAGCAGGGCTGTGCAACGGACTACAATTCCCGGCATTCCCTGCGGGTGTCCAAATGGGTACCGATGCCCAAGGATGCTGGCACCTAATGTATGGAGGAAGACAATAAGCTGAATACACTGCCTTCCCCTGTCCTTCTGTGATATTGTCATCCTGTCTGGGATCCCAAATCAATTCCGGTCGGTTGTGGTATATCACGTGGTATGTATATCAACTCTCCTTTATGGATGTGAGTTTTGGACTCTCTACCACAAGCAAATCCACACACTAGAAGCATTCCACATCCGCTGCCTCCAGAAGATCACTTGGGGGTGTCAGGTTTCCAAACACTAAAATTCTGGAACACTGCTCATCAGCTAGTTTTGAGGTCATGTTGCTCAACCGTGTCCTCTGCTGGACTGGACACATTTGAGTCTCAGCTTTCCCGGATGGTCCTGAATGGTGAACTTGATGAAGGATCCCGAACTCAAGGTGGACCAAACAAAATGCTGGAGGGACTACTTGAATAAACTAAATGTAAAACACTATCACAAGAAGAAGTAACTGAGAAAAACAAATATGGAGTCTAACTCAGGTTGCTGGGTTTCCTGATGCCTGAGATTGACAAAATGACACACCAGAAAGCAGGGAGATGTGTCTGTGCGAGAGGATGAGGCACATGCCAACAAAGCCCGAGTGGGGGTCCCCTCTGAGTTAATTCAGATTGTTAGAATGTGTTGTGACTCGGCAACTTCAAAGGTTGTCCTCTAGGTGTCATGTCTTCCCAGGCTGGGGTTCACTGTTGTGTTACACTGTTGTGTTTCTTGTATGTATTGTCATTTATTGGTATTAATATCTCTTTTATTTATTACTAGCCATGTGCGGCCAACTACGTTGCGCGTGTTAAAGTTGTCTGTGCAGGGCTCCCTGTTTAAACGCGGCTGCCAGTTGTGAACTGGGCCCTTCGTCGCACAGCATTATGATATTTTATAAGGGAAACAAAATTACAAAAGAAAACCCTTAGACATTGATTCGATAGGAACGACCTACTCGGAATCACTGTCTGAATCGTAATTATGTGGTGGTGTAGGAGCATTTCTGCTTCTGTCCGTTCACAGTCCGTCTCGTTTTCACGACGCTGTCGTTTCCTCTCACGATGTCTTCTCAACCTTTCTCCAATCTCGCAGGTTGCTTTGTGGCAATCCAAAGAGTAAGGCAATATACACGGAGCAATGGTTATAAAAGGGAGACACATAGGTATCCAGGCTCTTTAAAACATAAATAGGGATCACTTCACTGACATGTGAGCAAGGCACGGTACAACTGTGAGACGCGCAGCACTCGCCGGCTACAACGTAACAATAATAATTTCCGGAACGTGCTGTTACGTTGTCATTCATCTTACCCACTGTCTTTCTTTCATTCATATGTTACGTAGGCACGTACCTTTTATCTTCTGCAATCTCATTCTCTAACCAGGCCTCAGGAGCTAACCAGCGTAACACTGTCCACCACCCCTTTTGTTATTCCGGCACATTGTTGACATCCGTGAGTAACAACAACGTACTAAACTGGAAGGTGGTCTACGCATGCGTGGAATTCGCTGACAAACAAAGATCAAGATCTAAATGAAGATCTCTTTAGTTAATTTAAAGCACAACAATTTGTTCAGTTTGAATGTCTGTGTTTTGAGGTGTGACTGGCGTACTACAGTCTTCAGTAGTATAAGCCTGGAGGAGATTCTTATTGCAATGGCTATGTTTTAGCTGTCTCTCTACTGCCATCTAGTGCTTCTTCTTCTAATTCATTCGTGGACAAACAAAGATCAAGATCCAAATGAAGATTATATATAGAGATATGCATTTTTCTTTGTGTTTATTTGTAAATGGATTAGGCCTAGGTTATGTCCCAAGTGTTTTGTGGGTGTTTCCCCATGGGGAGGGGCCACATGTTAATCACCACCAGGGACGGCCCTCCACCCAATTTATGGGAGGGCCTTCCATGGTCCCTGGCGGTTCATTTCAAACGTGTTAGGGAGTGGAGAGTTTCTTGTGAGTATCTGTGCCTTTGTATTGCCTTTTTGAACTGCTGCTTTACTGTGATTGCCTTGCCTTTTCAGGCAACTCCTTTGAGCTCTGCGGAGCATCCTGTATTGCATAGCCTTTGATTAAATAAACCTTTTTATTTTTTAAAGATTTCTCAAAAACAAAATAAACCTTTTATTGACTAAAGATTTTCAAGTCGCCTTTTTGTATCTAGTCAGGGGTTTGACGGTTAAGAGAGGGCAATTTTGAAAGTGGTTGTGGAGCTTTCAGGCCTTTGAGCCTCCAATGTCATGACACTGGTGGGGGAAAATACCGTCAAAACCCCGACTAGATACAAAAATGGTACTTGAAAAATCTTTAGTCAATAAAAGGTGTATTTTGACTAAAGACTTGCAGTGCTTAAAATAGCATAAAGGAATGGCCTGAATAGGGAAAGGCAATCCACAGCAAGGAAAGTCCCATAACAGAATCCAAAGGCGAAGTCGAAAACAGAGCACGGGTTCAAAAATCCAGGACTTCACAAAGCAATAGCAAAGTTACAGTTAAACACAAGAAACACTCCATTCCCTACTGCATTTGAAACGGACAGCCAGGAACAATGGAAGGCCCTCTGATAAACAGGGTGGAGGGCCGTACATGGCGGTGACTGGCTGCTCCTCTGACTTGTCGAGTGCCACAGGGTTTGGTTCTCAGACTTGCTACTGTTTTCCTTATACACCCTTCCCTTTGTCTCAGATTATAAATTTTATAAGTGCATCTCGTATCACCTTTATGCAGATTATATACAGCTTTATATCGCATTGAAACCCAATCAAATTTTTAAATTGTCCATTTTGGTTGACTGCTCGTCACACATTAATAATTGGCTTTGTAATAACTACTTGTAGTTGAACTCCGGAAAGACTGAGGGTTGCTCGCTGCTGCCTTCACTTTGAGATTACTCTCAAGATGGCTTCTGTCTTTCCAATTGCCAGTTCAAATTTATTTGATCCTGGGGTTATTATTGATCAGTCTTTAAGCCCAGGTTCTCATGCAAAGTTTGTTAGCCTCTCTTATTTCTTTCATTTAATAAACCTTTCTAAATTGTGGGGTGGTGTGGTGGCTCTGAGGCTAAGAAACTTCACTGACAATTGGAAGGTGGCCAATTCGAATCCCATAAACGCCATTGCTTTGTCCTGAGTATGACATTAATCTGCACCCAGCCCTGCAAGGTGGTCCTCCAACTTACAGGGAAAACTTGGGGGTTGGTGGCAGGATTGGCACTCCAGCCACCACAACAACAACAACATTTATTTATATAGCACATTTTAATACAAAAAAAAAGTAACTCAAAGTGCTTTACAAAATGAAGAATAGAAAAATAAAAGACACAGTAAGAAAAGAAAATAAGTCAACATTAATTAACATCGAATAAGAGTAAGGTCCAATGGCCAGGGGGGACAGAAAAAAAAAAAAAAACTCCAGACGGCTGGAGAAAAAAATAAAATCTGTAGGGATTCCAGACCTTGAGACCACCCAGTCCCCTCTAGGCAATCTACCTAACATAAATGAAACAGTCATCTTTGGATTTAGGGTTCTCATGGAAGGACTTGATGATGAAGAACCTCACAGTGTTCCAGTGTGGTGCTGAGGTGTCACCCGCTGCACTCGGGTCTCAGTCCAGCTGGTTAATTGTGTGGTGGGTGCAGCTCAATCGTGCGAAATGAGGTCTGTAGTCTCAAAACCAGAAATGGAGTCGCTTGTATGTGCTTTTATTTCCTCACGTCTTGACTACTGTAATGCTCTGTATGCTGGTCTGAATAAATCTGGTCTTTCTCGGCTACAGTTAGTCCAAAATGCAGCTGCTTGGCTGTTAACTCGGTCTAGTCAGAGGACGCATATCACTCCCATCTTGTGCAAATTGCACTGACATCCAGTTCATTGCAGAATTTGATTTAAAATTTTGGTGCTTACCTATAGAGCTCTTTGCGGACAAACCCCTGAGTATATCACTGACCTTCTGTACCACCATACAGCCTGCCGGGCACTTGGGTCTGCGCCACGGGGCCTCTTAGTCATTCCTCATACCCGGCTCAAGCTACGTGGGGTTTGTGCGTTTCAGTCCATTGTGCCAAGGCTCTGGAATGGTCTTCCATTAGCGCTGCGCATGCCTGAGTCAATTGAATCTTTTAGTAAGCAACTTAAGACATTTTTGTTTAAGCACACAACTGAGTAGTCTCTGCTTGGACTATTAGTTTATTTTTTATTTGTTCCTATTAAGGTATTTTATTCCTTCCTTTTTATTTTCTTATTTTCTTAAGTTTGGATGGTACATGTCGCAGTAGGGGGCAGTAGTGCTCCCTTGAACCCTCAGGTACCACGCCAAACACCTGGTAAAAGTGCCACAATAATTCTTTTTATTATAATAATTACGTGCACTAAGCACCCTCCACTCCACACTATTCATAAACCACAATAATAAATCAATAATCAACAATCCTCCACTCCTTTTATATTCCCTGACCCGGAAGTGTTCCCAGTCCCCAGTCCATGTGATCTTGTATCACTTCCGGGTCAGGTAAAAAGTACTTTTCTTCATCCCGGAAGTCCGTCGCTCTTCCTATGACGAACTTCCGGGTCATAGTGTACAAATAAGTCTTTGGTCCTCCCTGCAGCTCCCTCTTGCGGCCCCTGTGGTATCCAGCAGGGCTGAGGATAAAAACTACATAGTCCATGACTCCTGCTGGTCTTAGGGCACCTCCATACTGCAGGGAGGGCTCCATCTGGCGGCTTGGGGGACTTGGCCGGGATAAACTGCCGGGCACAGTCCACAATGTATATGTTTTATTGTTGTACAGCGCCTTGTGATGTCATGTCTGTGAAATAAATTTTACTTACTTATTTACTAACTTAGGTGGCCTTCTACCCTTGGGGAACCACCCACAAAGCACATGGGAAGAAGTCAAATAAACACAAGGAATAATACACATAATAAACAAAAGAAACGTCAACACAAACAAATGATATAAAATTAGACAAAACACACAACTTTGAACGCCAGCCATGGGAGAAATCCGGTCAGAAACATGACAGAGTGGGTATATACCGTAACACAACAGGGCAGGGGGAGATTTTACTACAGTAAAGAACATATTTAAGTGCGATTAGCAGAGGAAGGGGTGCCAGCAGAGCCGCCGCCAGGGGGAGGCAACCATGACACCTGTCAGGGGCCCCGAGTAGTGGGAGGCTAAAGCTTCGGTAAATGAAATGGAAATCCCAGCAGCGTTCAAATCAGGTCGGCATCACAAAAGACCAAGACGTCTTATTGAGTCTGACGGCTCTGATGCAGAAGCAGATGATCAGGAATCCGAAGTCCAGAAGTACAGTAAAATTCAGAAGAGGCACGTTTCACGTTAGGATGGATTCCTTCATTTCAGAATTGTTCAGGTGTTTTGATAGCCTAAACAACATACACTCACCTAAAGGATTATTAGGAACACCTGTTCAATTTCTCATTAATGCAATTATCTAATCAACCAATCACATGGCAGTTGCTTCAATGCATTTTGGGGTGTGGTCCTGGTCAAGACAATCTCCTGAACTCCAAACTGAATGTCAGAATGGGAAAGAAAGGTGATTTAAGCAATTTTGAGCGTGGCATGGTTGTTGGTGCCAGACGGGCGGTCTGAGTATTTCACAGTCTGCTCAGTTACTGGGATTTTCACGCACAACCATTTCTAGGGTTTACAAAGAATGGTGTGAAAAGGGAAAAACATCCAGTATGCGGCAGTCCTGTGGGCGAAAATGCCTTGTTGATGTTAGAGGTCAGAGAAGAATGGGCCGACTGATTCAAGCTGATAGAAGAGCAACTTTGACTGAAATAACCACTCGTTACAACCGAGGTATGCAGCAAAGCATTTGTGAAGCCACAACACGCACAACCTTGAGGCGGATGGGCTACAACAGCAGAAGACCCCACCGGGTACCACTCATCTCCACTACAAATAGGAAAAAGAGGCTACAATTTGCACAAGCTCACCAAAATTGGACAGTTGAAGACTGGAAAAATGTTGCCTGGTCTGATGAGTCTCAATTTCTGTTGAGACATTCAAATGGTAGAGTCAGAATTTGGCGTAAACAGAATGAGAACATGGATCCATCATGCCTTGTTACCACTGTGCAGGCTGGTGGTGGTGGTGTAATGGTGTGGGGATGTTTTCTTGGCACACTTTAGGCCCCTTAGTGCCAATTGGGCATCGTTTAAAAGCCACAGGCTACCTGAGCATTGTTTCTGACCATGTCCATCCCTTCATGACCACCATGTACCCATCCTCTGATGGCTACTTCCAGCAGGATAATGCACCATGTCACAAAGCTCGAATCATTTCAAATTGGTTTCTTGAACATGACAATGAGTTCACTGTACTAAAATGGCCCCCACAGTCACCAGATCTCAACCCAACAGAGCATCTTTGGGATGTGGTGGAGCGGGAGCTTCGTGCCCTGGATGTGCATCCCACAAATCTCCATCAACTGCAAGATGCTATCTTATCAATATGGGCCAACATTTCTAAAGAATGCTTTCAGCACCTTATTGAATCAATGCCACGTAGAATTAAGGCAGTTCTGAAGGCGAAAGGGGGTCAAACAGCGTATTAGTATGGTGGTCCTAATAATCCTTTAGGTGAGCGTATGTCTCCTTTTTTGTCCAATTTTAAATGTTAGGAGCATAAGCATGGTGGTGCTTCTCGTGCAAATTTAGATGCAAAATATTCAAAGGATCTGTCACATCATTTGAAAGATGAGGTGATTCACGTCTAGAACGTGGATGATGCAACATTCAGAGACTGTGGTTCGGGAGCTCTTGATCTCTTGAATGTGATATACTCTCTTGGATTGGAGGGAATCTTTGGAGGACTTTGTGTGGCTTTACGCATCTTTTGTTGCCTTTCTGTACCTGTATGTGAAGGGGAGAGATCATTCAGTAAGTTAGCTGTTATAAAGGGCTACTTGTGTTCTACTATGTGACAGGAAAGACTGAACAATCTGGCAATGCTATCTATAGAACACTAGCTTGCTAATAATATCGATTTCGATGAAATCATATCTGATTTGGAAAATGTTAAGGTCCGAAGTTGGGCACTGTGATTGTTGAAATCATATCATGAGATACACATTCAGAAATAAAAACGTTGCAAAAAGATACACTGACCCTGTTAGTAATTTTAATAGAGAGCTACCAGACCCTCCACGCATTATGAGTCACGACATGCGATATGATATAATATAAATTTAATTATGGTTCCGTGAAATTTTTAACGTTAAGCATGAGTGTAACATAGGTACGTCACTCAGTCAGCTTGAGGAGGTAAAATTCTGTGTTGTGCATGAACTCATTCAGATTTTTTAAAGAACGGTCAACTTAACGTAATGTATGTGCAAGTGAAGAAGTTTTATGTGACATTCTCGATCTGGTTTAGGTCCAGGTTAAACTATGAACTATAGTGAAGAATGAATGTGAATGTATTCATTTTAATCTATGTGAACTGAACTTTGAGCTTGTTTTTGTGAAATGGTAAAATTATGGTAGTATGGAGCCAGCGGGCCCAGGTGCTCAGCCATAATTGTCAGGGGCCTAAGATTTTCTGTCAGCAGGGCTGGTGCCATGTGGATGAAAAACATGGTAAAAATTCATTGGACGGAGGGAGGGATTGACAAATAACCCAAAATACGGCATTGTTTTTTAAAAAATATCCCAATAAAATGCAACCTGTAAAAGCCCATTTTTTTTTTCCCCACAGACAACGACAATCACAAATAGCCCAACTGACCAAGAAAACTGTGGACCTGGCAACACTGAGTCTAACAAACCCCTGGCAAACGCTAGTTAGCCTGCTGTCGTACAGACCATGAACAAGATGTGGCCCAACATTGGAAAGATTTTGAGTTCCGTCAGAGCAGGACAAGGTTCATTTGAACTGCAAGAAACTGCTTTACAGGTCAGTAAGCTTATTTTTCCTCTGCTTTGCGCCGTCCTTTGATTTGCCGTTCACAGAGTCTGCCATCATAGTTTCCAAGATTCCAACCCGATTGATATTCCTTCGTGGTTCCTGCCTGCTCGCCGCCTGCTAGGGCCATTCCCAAAGAGCAGCCTTGCTACGTCTTTTATGACCTTTTACCGCAGTCATATTATTTTTTGGCAGAATGTCACCATCATTAATTAAAATGTAAAATATCTTTCCAGTTCTGCTTGTCATTATTTGTAATTATATTATTCATTGAAATGTATGCCATATGCTCAGCTGAAATGTCAGTGTTTTCATCCAAAGTTGTTTCCTTCTGTGAATAATTATGCCGTCTGCTGCTGTTTGCTTTGATTTATTGGTTAGACATTGCTCACCTTTTCTCTTCAAGTACAAGGAGAGTTTGGTTGTTAAGATTTATTGGAAGCCACCGACTGAGTTTTTGCTCTGCAGGTTCACAGCAGCAGGCCAAAAAGTGCTGCGAGTCATGGAGTGATGGAGTCATGTCATTTATCGTGCCCCCAATGTCTAACAGACAACGCAATGTAAAATGTCTCGGTGGCCGCAGGACTTTTCTTTCACTTTGACTGTACAGTGGATTTAGAAAGGATTGAGACCCCTTCACTTCCTGCATACTTTATTGTATTGTAGATTTAATTTGAAATGGATAAACTTGTCTTTTTTGCCCACTAGTCTACAGTGGTTCACCGACAAAAGCGTGATAGACTTATGCGCCCCGACAAAACCGTGACGGACAAATGAGCGCCAACAAACCCGCTAACTGGTTTTCGACAAATGTGCGCCGACAAAATTGCCACGACAAAATCACGAGAGAGGCCTTGCTGCAATTCTTCCTACATATGCAGGGCGTGATCTTAAGGACCATCTGAGTGCAGTGCTGATGGCATGCCGCGTCTCATAATATTGACTTCTAAAATAAACATTATTATATATGCTTTAAACTAGTAATTCATATTTAACGAAACTTTAGCGATTTTGCCGGGACGATTTTGTCGGCGCGTTTTAATCGGCGCTGTTTTGTTGGCGCACATGTCTATCGCACAAATGTCGGTTTACAGTCTACAGTACACCCAATAATCCATAATGACAAAGTGAACACGTGTTCGGAAAGACTTGGAAATTTATCAGACATCAAAAACTGAAAGCTCTCCTTTATAGAAGTATTTGCAGTGGACCTCCAACTTGTGCTCTTGTGCGTCCCGTTTGCATTCATTCTCCTTGAGATGTATCCAGAACTTGATTGGGGTCCACCAGCAGCAAATTGAATTGATTGGACATCATTTACAAGGCACACGTGTGCCCATGTATAGAAGGTCCAACAATTCAAACAGTACCTCAGGACAAAAACCAAACCATAATGTCTGAGGAACACTTGGTATACTTCAGTGATCAAATTGTGGTGAGGCATAGATCAGGGCAAGGAGATCAAACATTTGAAAAGCCATCAGTGTTCCCAGGAGCAGAGCGGCCTCAATAACTGTGAAATGGAAGACATTTGGAACCAGCAAGGGCTGACTTTCCAGTCAAACTGAGTAACCTGGCAAGAAAGGTCTTGGTTAATGAGGTGACTTAGAACCCAATGGTGTCTCTAATAGAGTTACATGTATGGCTACCATCAGCAGCACTCCATCAATCAGCCAACTCCTTTGTAAAGTTTGCAAAATGGCTAGTAAAGGACTCTGAGGGCTGGTCTGATGAGACAAAAAAAATGACAATTTTGGACAGAATTCCAAACACTATATCTAGTGAAGACCAGAAAGTGCTCACCATCCCTACAATAAATCATGGTGGTGCCAGCATCTTGCTATGGAGGTGCTCCTCAGTGGCCAGGACAGGGAGACTGGTCAAAATTGAGGGAAGGATAAATTCAGTGAGGTCCTGGAATAAAACCTGCTCCAGAGTGTCTATGACCTCAAACGGGGGCAACGATTCACCTTTCAGCACAAAAATGACCCAAAGCATACAGCCAAGACAATACTGGAGTGGCTTTGGGACAAGTCTGTGAGTGTTCTTGAGGGTCCCACCTGAGTCCCAGACTTAAACCCTGTAGAACATCTGCAGAGAGACCTGAAGATGGCAGCTTACAGATGTTTCCCATCAAATCTAATGGAGCATTAGTGAATCTGTCAGGAAGAATGGGAGAAACTGCTCAAACCCCGGTGTGCAAAGCTTGTGGAGATTTACCCCAGGAGGACTCGAAGATGGAATTGCTGCCAAAGGGGCTTCTACAAAGTATAAAAGTAAGGATCTGAATACTTGGTTTTTGATTTTTGATAAATTTGCAGACCTTTCTGAAGACATGTTTGCATTTTTTCATTACTGGTTTTTTAAGTGTAGATTGATGAGCAAACATGTCAGATGTATCCACTTCAAGTTAAATCTGCAACACAATGAAGTGTGCAGGGGGTCTGAATCCTTTCCGAATCCACTGTATGTATTGTCACATACAGTACGTGTGCATAGGAGACATCCTAAGAGCTCTGGTGAAAGTAATTATCTGCCAAACTAGGGGATGGCGCTGTGTTCTAATGCCTTCTCTCGTCCTCCCTGTGCAGAACAGAAGATTGATGGCTGTTCCACCACTGATGTCACTTCTATTATCTGCCCTCCTGGACCGGCCACTTCCTGCCTGGAACCCATATGACCGGATGTTCAGCCATTCTGAGTTCAGTTCAGTTCTGAGCTCCCATCCAAAACAATGCGTGTTATCCTCTCTTTCTTGGTTCAGTTATACAGGGGGTCACCAGGGTGGTGCTCCAACACTTTGGCATTGTTTTGTCTCCTATTTAAAATATGTAATTTGTATTTGCAAGTAGAATATACTTACATGGCTGACACCTTTATCCAAGGTGACTTACAACATTTATGATAGTGAGAAGACAAGCAAAATGACACCTGTTATTGGCTAACTAAAAAGATTACAATATGCAAGCTTTCGAGGCAACTCAGGCAGCTTCTTCAGGCAATACATCAGGGCCCCACCCCCCAGCCTCTCTCTTGGATTTGCACTAATAAATCGGTGCTGCAACCAAATTATAATACTTAGCGAGATGAGAGTCGCAAAATCAAACAGAACGTTCAAGCAAATTATAGAAAAAAAAAACCTGATCTAAATCCGTGTAGTAGTATGCTTGTGAAAAGCGGACAGACAGATGTTGGATTTTATATATATATATATATACCACACACATCACACACGTGGGCTTGGGTAAATATGTTGACACACCAGACCAGGAGTTGGTATTGTGCACTAATGCTTTTTATCCTTCCTCTACAGAAGCACAGACAGGAAAAACAGCTTATTTCCAGTTCCTTCACAGACTCCATTTCTGGTTCCAGGCTCGACAGTCCTGCCATCCACTACCAGTCCTGACCTTACTTCTGGGTGGAGACGCACAGATCCACCTCTTCCATCCTCCTTGCTATAAAGCCCCACTGCCTTAGTACTACCTCAGTCCTTTATTGGGTTCAGTCTAGAGTGCTTACTCGATTCTTTGTGCTAAATGTTTGTTTGCAGCTTTCCCATATAGGGTGGATCCCCAAACTTGTATATATATAGTGGGTACAGAAAGTATTCAGACCCCCTTCGATTTTTCACTCTTTGTTATATTGCAGCCATTTGCTAAAATAATTTAAATTATTTTTTTTCCTCATTAATGTACACACAGCACCCCATATTGACAGACAAAAAAAAGAATTTTTGAAATTGTTGCAGATTTATTAAAAAGAAAAACTGAAATCTCACATGGTCCTAAGTATTCAGACCCTTTGCTCAGTATTTAGTAGAAGCCCCCTTTTGAGCTAATACAGCCATGAGTCTTCTTGGGAAAGATGCAACAAGTTTTTCACACCTGGATTTAGGGATCCTCTGCCATTCCTCCTTGCAGATCCTCTCCAGTTCTGTCAGGTTGGATGGTAAACGTTGGTGGACAGCCATTTTTAGGTCTCTCCAGAGATGCTCAATTGGGTTTAAGTCAGGGCTCTGGCTGGGCCATTCAAGAACAGTCACAGAGTTGTTGTGAAGCCACTCCATTATTTTAGCTGTGTGCTTAGGGTCCTTGTCTTGTTGGAAGGTAAACCTTCGGCCCAGTCTGAGGTCCTTAGCACTCTGGAGAAGGTTTTTGTCCAGGATATCCCTGTACTTGGCCGCATTCATCTTTCCCTCGATTGCAACCAGTCGTCCTGTACCTGCAGCTTAAAAACCCCCCCACAGCATGATGCTGCCACCGCCATGCTTCACTGTGGGGACTGTATTGGACAAGTGATTAGCAGTGCCTGGTTGTCTCCACACACTGAGGAGAGGCAAGACACATGACAGCCCACATGGAGTTTGCTAAAAGACACCTGAAGGACTCTGAGATGGTGAGAAATAAGATTCTCTGGTCTGATGAGACCAAGATAAAACTTTTTGGCCTTAATTCTAAGCGGTATGTGTGGAGACAACCAGGCACTGCTCATGACTTGTCCAATACAGTCCCCACAGTGCAGCATGGCGGTGGCAGCATCATGCTGTGGGGTGTTTTTCAGCTGCAGGACAGGACGACTGGTTGCAATCGAGGGAAAGATGAATGCGGCCAAGTACAGGGATATCCTGGACAAAAACCTTCTCCAGAGTGCCAAGGACCTCAGACTGGGCCAAAGGTTTACCTTCCAACAAGACAATGACCCTAAGCACACAGCTAAAATAACGAAGGAGTGGCTTCACAACAACTCTGTGACTGTTCTTGAATGGCCCAGCCAGAGCCCTGACTTAAACCCAATTGAGCATCTCTGAGAGACCTATAAATGGCTGTCCACCAACGTTTACCATCCAACCTGACAGAACTGGAGAGGATCTGCAAGGAGGAATGGCAGAGGATCCCCAAATCCAGGTGTGAAAAACTTGTTGCATTTTGCCCAAGAAGACTCATGGCTGTATTAGCTCAAAAGGGGCTTCTACTAAATACTGAACAAAGGGTCTGAATACTTAGGACCATGTGATATTTCAGTTTTTCTTTTTTAATAAATCTGCAATTCTACATTAATGAGAAAAAAAAATTAATTTAAATGATTTTAGCAAATGGCTGCAATATAACAAAGAGTGAAAAATTGAAGGGGGTCTGAATACTTTCCGTACCCACTGTAGATATATATATATATATATATATATATATATATATATATATATACTGTATATATATATATATATATATACAGTATATATACATACACTCTCTCTCGCTCTCTCTCTCTCTCTCTATATATATATATATATATACAGTATATATATGTGTGTGTTATTATTTTACATTGTACATTCAACAATCAATGCTTATTTGATGACCTTTTGAGTGTTAAACTTCTGTTTAATAGAGTGGCGTTCACATTGTTAAAATCGTTCATCGTCAGGCTTGTATTTTGTGTAGTGATTCTCTTAGACTTCATACTCCATTGCAGTCACTCTTTATTTTCTGTTTCTTTTGTCAAACTTGAGCTTTTAGAGACCCAATACATTTTTACATTTATGTAATGCCTTTCGGTCACTTGCAGTTTTTTATGATCCTTATTGATACATTTATGGAAGTCTATGCAATGTTTTAAAACAGGTATTTTTTTTATTTTATGTAACTCTTATGACGTATGTATCAAGGACAGCAGTGCATAGGCTAAATGCTACAGACAAATTCATTAATGGTTTACTGCCGTGATTCTTTTCCAAAGTAGCAGTGAGATGTTGTGCATTGTCAGAGCTGTTATATAAAAATGAAAGTTGGTTTAATTCTTTGTTCTCAAAGAGAAGACTTGTTATCACGTACAGCTCACAAGGTAAACCGGGGGACAAATTAGGGTGAGACGCAGCCTTTAACCTCTCTGTCTTACAGGCCTAGAGTGGGGAAGAAGCCCTTCAGAGACGGTTGAGGACACGTCCGGTCTACCTCAGTAGCCCCACCTCCATTCTGGTCACCTGCATATAAACAAAATGACACAATTGGAAGCTGGTGTTCATTACACGACTGTCAAGGTCAGACTGCCCGCTGGAGCAACCTTAACTACAATCACTAAACAGAATTATTGAATGATTTCATTCTTTCTTTTTGCCTTCCTTGTGTTTTTGAACATTAACATCTATTTTTTTCAAATTAAACAGGTTCAAAAATGGAGACCCAAACACTTGAAGTTGTCTTGTCCTTTTAGTCCTCACAGAACCAAGACCCTGGGTTTGAACTCTTTGCCTGGTCATTGTTCTGTATGGAGTTTGCTTGTTCACCCTGGGAGTGCCTGGGTTTTTCTCCTGGTACCCTCATGTCCCCTCTCACATTCAACAGGCATGTATGTGTGTTAATCTGGCCCTGTGTATGTGACTGGGTCCTGTGAAGGATGGACGTCGGGGTTGGTTTCTACCTTGAGTACCTTAGTGAGAGATTAGTTTCAGTGACCTTGAGTACCTAGATAGATAGATAGAGAGATTAGATAGATAGATATAGATAGATAGATAGTGACTAGATGAACTTCATTAGATAGATAGATAGATAGATAGATAGATATGAAAGAGATAGATAGATAGATAGATAGATAGATAGATAGATAGATAGATAGATAGATAGATTAAGAGGGTTTCAGAACACTTTGTTATGCTATATAGTAGAAAGAGTAAAAAAGAAGTCAGATTTAACAGAACAGATCTTTCATTATAAAAAAAAATATTGGGACGAGGTGTGACCTTTTGAATAGAGACAGAGAGACACTTTCACGTCTCGCGAGACGGTCAAGTCATGTCATATGTCAACCGTTAGAAGCAAGTCCCAGGAGACGGTGACTTTTGCAAGTCACGCCCTTCTTACAAGCATTTTCAAACAAGCCCACGGTCATCTAACCTCTCAGTTGTCAGAATGCTTTTGGCAGAAACACTTCCTATGCTCTCAGCTCTTAATAATTGTTTGCTTTCTAGAAGGCATGTCAACAACTAAGCGAAGAAGAAAGAGCAGCGCGTCAAAAAGAGACCCAAAAGCATTGGAGAGAAAGGAATGCAAAAAAGAAAGCCTGGGGCCGGAAAAAGACAAAAGTAGAATGTCGTAAAGAATTCAAAAACGTTGGCGCGATACACATGCAAAGCAGGTTAGAGATAATGGAAGTAGAAAAATTTGAAAGTCTCAAAAAAATGATAGTAACGCTCACATTAGCGCAAACAATCGGAAAATATTACCCGGTGAAATAACGTAACAGCGGAAAGAGATCAAATAGTGTTTGAGGAGATCTGGGGGAGAAGAGAGACAAGGCAGTGAAACAAAAGGACAGGTGCTGTACAGATTTTAACCTAAGAAATTACAGGAAAATGCCGTATATAGTCATGGATAAGTTCTCCCGCGGATAAGTTGGGACTTGATTTTACCGTATAATTTCCGGTATTTTATGATGTCGGTCGTTTAAGTCAAATGTGGAAAACTCACGCTATTGGTCCAAGAGATTATGAAATGCTAACGCCCACCTGTGAGAGTAACCACGGAGCACATGGCCTTTTTTTTATGTATTATGCCTACGTGACCACACGGTAACACCCAAACTATTCCGAAACAACGTTTGTACTGATTTGTGTTTTTTGTATCTCATACCCTCATACGCCTTTATCGCAAGAGCATCTACGATGGAGCGTTCGATCAGAAGAAAATATGAAGCTAGTTTTAAATTAAAATCGTTGAAGTAGCGAAAGAAATTGGTAACTGCGCTGTTGCAACAAAATTCAATGCGTCTGAGAAACTGGTGCGAGATTTGAATAAAAAGAAAGTGTCGCATTTTTGAATGGGCGTATAAGTCAGGGTCTGATTTTATGATGGATTTCAAGACCCGACTTATATGCGAGTATATACAGTAGGTTGAAGTGGTATGAACATGTGATGAGGAGAGACAATGAAGATGTGGGCAAAAGAGTGATGGGAATGGAAGTCCAGGGGAAGACAAAGTGAGGAAGGCCAAAGTGGAGGTGGATGGATGAAGTAAAAAATAGATCTCAAGGGAAAGGGCTTGACTGGTGAGAAGGTGCAGATGGTTGATCAAGAACATTGACCCCTTTCTGTTGGTGCTATGAATTATTTTCTTTTGGTTTATAGCTTAGATTCTTGGTTCACAATTTGGCACAGATGAAAAATGTGTGGGATTTCTAACTGCTGAAACTCTGCCTGATTGTCTTACTATGTATCATAGCCCACTCCCATAAAACATTTTCAGTCTTCTTGCAAGATTAGAACACATTTCACATTAATCCATCCATTTTTGAACCCTTTTAAGTAGATCAGGCATCGTATCTTTCTATAAGGGGCAGCAATGGATGAAAGATGGGAATCAAACAGTTGGCCAATTTAAAGCCATCAATTAAATCACAATTAAAGCACATATTTTAAACTGTCAGAAGATAATCAAAGTAGCCAAGAAGAAGTAAACACAAAGAAAAACATGGAAACTTCAGATAGAGGGTGGATTGGAACCCAGAAATCTAAAGCACTAACCAGTAGACCGCCTTGCACTACACAGTATAGATTTCACAGTAAAGCCAAATGAAGCTGAACTTATTTGTGAGAAAACATATCAGAGCTTGATAGCTGATGAAGTCATAACTGAAGAAACGTGTGGAAGATACGAGCCAACAGTTCCAAAGAGATGACATGAAGAATGGCAGAATGCGCACCATCTGAAACTTTTGAAGCAAGCTGTCAATCTTGGTGAACTTTCCAGATGCAGACCACCCAACTAGTCACCAGCTATTGAGCAGACAGAGCTGATCTGCAATAAAATAAAATGCCAAAGCATCCCAGCATCTACAACCCATGACGCTCCAGCTGCACGTTATTCGTTTTGTTTTAAGTCAGCCAAATCAGCTGACTTGGTGGAGTGCTTTCTCACCTCCTGGCAAAAATAAATCAAATCCCTTGCAAAGCGTGCCTACTCCGAAGAGCCTCAAATATTACAAGTTACAGCTCCCTAGCTGCTGCTTTAATGTGTGAATTGTAAAAGCTGCCAATACTTGCCGCTCACGGCTCTTTCCAGCTATGAATTGTGGGAATTCATGGGATCAAACAGGAGTCAACTCATTAAGAGGAAATGTTTTGCTGGATCACGTGCTTCTCTGAGCACTCAGCTGTCAGTGTGCTGTTTGGAAGCCAGAGAAAGGAAAATCTATTCTGCCATCTAGTGGCAGACATGATCATTGCATCTTTAACGCTGCAGGTACCTTTTTAAACTCCTCGTGTTTGTGAAAATTGTAAGCAGTTTTAGACCTTATAGCAGGGGTGTCCAACTCCGGTCCTGGTGGGCTGCGGTGGCTGCAGGTTTTCATTCTAACCCTTTTCCTGATTTCACTGCTAATTAACTCATTTTCCTTTCATTTTAATACTGCTGTTTTTAAGGATTCAGTCCTCTGAATTGATTTGTTTCTTCATTAAATGGCAGCCAAACAGAAATGAGATGTGAGACGAGCCAACAGATGACCAGCTAAATCAGAGATTCAAACTCCAGCCAATTTCACTCCAACCAGTTTTTCTTAATGAGAAGCTAATTCTTACTGTTAATTAAAGCCATTATTGATGTTTGCTGATGACATTGTGATCTGTAGCGATAGTAGGGAGCAGGTTGAGAAGACCCTGGAGAGGTGGAGATATGAGAGGAGAGGAATGAAGGTCAGTAGGAACAAGACAGAATACATGTGTGTGAATGAGAAAGCAGGAGACAGAGCTGGAGGTGGCAGAGTTAAAGATGTTAAGATTTGCATGGAGTGTGACGAGGATGGACAGGATTAGAAATGAGGACATTAGAGGGTCAGCTCAAGTTGGACGGTTGGGAGACAAAGTCAGAGAGGCGAGATTACGCTGGTTTGGACATGTGCAGAGGAGAGATGCTGGGTATATTGGGAGAAGGATGCTAAGGATAGAGCTGCCAGGGATGAGGAAAAGAGGAAGGCGTAAGAGAAGGTTTATGGATGTGGTGAAAGAAGACATGCAGGTGATGGGTGTAACAGAACAAGATGGAGAGGACAGGAAGACATGGAAGAAGATGATCAGCTGTAGCAAACCCTAACGGGAGCAGCCGAAAAAAGAAGAAGATTAAATATCATGACTTGTTGCTACTCTCAATCTGTCACAGCTGACTGTTGATTTTCCTGTTTTTTTCTAAGACCACCGTCAAGATGTGTTGGTGACCTGAGCCGACGAACATGGCCGAGACCTTCACCTTCCTTTATTTTTCAGGTTAGCTGGCTTGTTTTGTGTCTCATTATTGTTTGGCTGCTCATTAAGGAAAAAGAAATAACTGAGAGTTCTGAGTCACGTCAATTAAAATGAAAGCAAAAGAAGTTAATTGAGAATTTGTGATAAAATTCTGCAGGGTAACCATCAGGGCCGGCTGCTTTCCTGCACTGAAGTGAGTTCATAGCGACTAGTAATTCTGATAGTGCCAGAGGTTTCTCCAATTCTTCTGCACTGAGAGTATCTAGTTGTGGTATCTGTAATGCATCCAAAAATGTGTTAGGTTGTGTCTTGTCATGTTTAGTCTGAGATGAATATACGAGTAAGGCCTTATAGCAGTCTCTAAATGTGTGCATTATATTTTTACCAGTAACGGCATACTGCATGATGACGTGCAGTGAATACACTTGGCTTATAGTTTTCATCCTCATTTGCTCAGAGGTTGATGCGCTTGCTGCTTCCTGAACTGCTCTTCTTGTCTCCACCCTAGCGGCCCACTTCTTCTCTTCTTTTGTCTGCAACTTTTCATGTTAAAACTGATTAACTCAGTGTTTGTGTTGCAATTACTTAGTACATTTTCTTTAATTTTTTACTTAAGCTGGCACTTAAGTCTTCAATCTGCCTCAAGAATGATTTAAGATATAAAGAGGTAGGGGAAGTGACAGCGAAGGTGGTAGGGATGAGAACTGCACTCGTACACATGCGCCGCATGGCCGCCCTGCTGGCCGCTGCCGAGAGTTGATTCTACAATAAAATAAAAATAAAAAGAGTAATAAAAATCATCACCCCGAAAGCGGATAGTAGATGTCACGTTGTATATGTGTCCCTAATGTCAGGTCAATAGGTCAAACAGTTTCCGAGGTACAGGTAATTTAAAATCCTGGACAGACAAACTGACAGCTACGGTAGCATATTATGTAAGAAGGTGGTCAATGATTTTGTCTCCATCTGTGCTGGTGATTGCTGGGATTGCATTACCAACTTCCTGCTCGTGGATTTGTTGAGCTAAGATCTTGTTAGCTTTCTCTCCGTGTTCATAGTAATGATGTCGTGATTTAAAAATGAGTTGTTCAGTTTCTTTTGTAGTCAAGAGGTTGAGTTCTGAATGCAAAGCCTGTCTTTTCCTATGAAGTGTCTCATTCGGACAACTGGCCTGTTACAGTTTACAATACAGTTTATTTTTGTATAGCCCAAAATCACACAGGAAGTGCCGCAATGGGCTTTAACAGGCCCTGCCTTTTGACAGCCCCACAGCCTTGACTATCTGAGAAGACAAGGAAAAACTCCCAATAAAAACCTTGTAGGAAAATGGAAGAAACCTCGGAAAGGCAGTTCAAAGAGAGACACCTTTCCAGGTAGGTTGGGCGTGCAGTGGGTGTCAAAAGTAGGGGGTCAATACAATACAATATACACAAAACAGAACAATTCCTTAAGACAGCATAATAATACAAATTTTAGAAGTACGGTTTAACAGTAGATGATATGACATAATTAGGTTTGGATATTTTTAGAGTCCTGGAGACCTTATCCATCTAGCTGCCTCCCCATTTGGCCATGCCACGGCTGAAACGTTGCTCCGATGAAAGGACCCCTCTTTCCCATGATTCCTGTGATCCTCCATCAGGGATGACTTTACCACAGGCAGGCAAACAACTTGGCAAGTGGGCCGTGGCACCAATTGTCACATTTGGGTACCGAGAAAAGAAACAGAATAGGTGAGGGTTAGTATTCAAATATAATTATCATGTTACTTATGTTATAGTGCTAATGACTAACAACAGAGATGCAGTATGTACAGTTAATCAGCAGCTCTAGTCAGGATATGCTAAACTGAAGTAGTGAGTCTTCAGCCGGGATTTAAAGGCTGAGACTGAAGGGGCATCTCTTATAGAAGCAGGCAGACCGCTCCGCAGTTTAGGGGCCCTGTAACTAAAAGCTCGACCTCCCACTGTTATTTTATTAATCCTTGGAATCCTAAGCAGACTGGCATCTTGAGATCTTAATGTGCGCTCAGGTTTGTAAGTCATGATAAGTTCAGACGAGTAAGCCGGACCTCGGCCATTTAATGCTTTATATGTTAAAAGGAAGATTTTGAAATCTGCCCTGAACTTAATTGGGAGCCAGTGTAAAGATTTAAGAACTGGGGTTATGTGTTCATATTTTCTTGTTCTTGTAATAATTCTTGCAGCCGCATTTTGGATTAACTGGAGGCTGTATAGAGAACAGTTTGAACAGCCAGTGAACACCGCATTGCAGTAGTCAATCCTACTAGAGATAAATGCATGAATTCTGTTCTTGATCTATTCTGGTAATTTCACTGATTAGCTCTCATACCTTCTTGGTTTCCGATTTATTTTTGTGGGACAGATGGGAAATAATCTGTCCTCTTACGAAAGCCTTCAGAGTTTCCCAGAGGATTCTTGAAGAGATCTCTGAGGGTGTATTTGTCTCTAAAAAAAATCAGTTTGTTTGGATATAAACTTTGTACCGTTCTTTTGTGCCAATAACAGTGGGTTAAGGTGCCATTTGCGAGATGAATATACAGTATGGAGCAAATAAAACAAGATAATCAGTGGCAAAAACGGCTCACTAGTTAAAAAGATGGTTAGAATGAAAACCTGCAGCCACTGTGGCCCACCAGGACCAGAGTTAGACAACCCTGCCCTGTGCACCGTGACAGAAAATGCTTAGACTTTAACCTCTGTTTGGCTGAAGCTATAGAAAATACAGCAAAGCCTTGAGGAACTGAGGGATACATTCTACCCTTCCTGGAAAAGGTATGACTGGTCTTTTTCTTTAATTAATAAGTATTGATATGTGGGTACAATCATAATCCAAGGACATTTTAATCTCATTTGCTATGGTAGGTTACGGCTTGCTCATTTTCACACTGGTAGGGCGGCTGCCATCCATCGTGTCGGGGGATTCTGTAGCCTTGCCAGGTTGTTTCCCCCTGTCTTTCCATCCTACTGGCCACCCAGCCGGCTAAGGAATAGGAACCCATCCCGACCATCACATGCTGACCATCACAGTATATATTCACCTCAATCTGGGATTTTGTGCTGTGCTGAACCGAGTTTACTGAAGGAGGAAGGAGATCCTTTTGTTTTTCGTTGTCTTCGCTCTTTGTTTTGCAGCCACTGTAAATACTGTACGGTACAAAGCCACTTGCACTTGACTTGTTTTATCATAATTCTTCTTTTTAATCATGTCATAGCATTCAATTGTGTTTAGTAATGGCTTGACATTGTTTTGTAATTGGCACTCACTGAATTAAAACAGAATTTTTGTTTTCACAACCATTCTTTTTGTCTGTGTCTCCGTCTCTCACTTACTGGTCCGTTCATGATGTGTGCTTCATACAAATGGAAAAAAAAGTGGAGTGAGGCCTGCCATAATGGTCAGTAAAGCAGGCCAGAGTCTCCACTGGTCTGCCCAGAGGCAATGAACACACAGACAGCCCCAGATCAGCCAAGACTGGCTGCTTCAGCTGACGCCAGGAAAAAAAGGTGCTTCCAAATCAAAGTTCAAAAATGTCCAAATATACTGCTCAAGAAAATTAAAGGCACACTTTTTAATCCGAGTATAGCAACAAGTCAATGAAAATTCCGGGCTATTGATCTGGTCAGTTAAGTAGCAGAGGGGCTTCATAATCAGTTCAATCAAATTAACAACAGGTGTACCAGGAGGGCAACAATGAGATGACCCCCAAACAGGAATGGTTTAACAGGTGGAGGCCACTGACATTTTTCCTACATCTGTTTTGTCACTCATTTTGCATTTGGCTATGGTCAGTGTCACTACTGGTAGCATGAGGCGATACCTGGACCCTACAGAGTTCGGTTGCACAGGTAGTCCAACTTCTCCAGGATGGCACATCAACATGTGTCATTGCCAGAAGGTTTGCTGTGTCTTCCAGAACAGTCTGTAGGGGGAATGGAGAAGATTCTAGGAGTTACTCTAGGAGAGCTGGAGAGGGCCGTAGATAGTGCTGTCCTTGGAACGAAATGAAAAACCAAAATCCTCTGCCGGCTACATATAGAGAGTAGTCATACAAGATCCCTGGGCATCTTTGAAAGAGTGTAGAGTGTCTACCTTTATTGTGAGAAGTGACATCTGTCACATCTTCTATAACTCTGTGATGGCCAGGAGTCTTCTTTCTTTTTGTTTTCTTACTTTTTGGTCATTTTGATGTGTGTTCAGACCATAGTGTATATATATATATATATATATATCATAATCATAATAATAATACATGTATATATATGGGTATTATTATTATTATTATTATATTAATGTAATAAAGATAACAATATGTAATATTATATACAGTAAATACTGTGTATATATATATATATATATATATATATATATATATATATATATATATATATATATATATATATATATATATATATATATATATATGTAATATTGTTCATATTTTACATTTGTGTCCTTTATATCTATTTATCCATCCATGGATGGCATGTAGGGACTAGCTTCCTTGGCAAAATAGACTCCCTTCCCTTACTAAGCCAAAAGGCACAGGTGGCAAATAGACAGAACGAGTGGCAGGGTGTACCTTGCCTTAGCCAGGAGGGTGACAGAAGATCCCAGTGTAGAAGTGGGTGCACTTGCATCCTGGGAGAGTTGGATTAAGGATAAATATCCAGCCAGGGGGTCAGTGTGATGGAAGGACAGAGGGAGACAACCTGACAGGGCTACATGCTCTCCCGCCATTTTAGGTCTCAGCAGTATGGGCACCCACAAGGTATGCTGGGAACTGTAGTCTCATGAGGTAGTGTTGTTTGGTTCCAGGGGTGCTGCCAGAGGGTGGAGTGGCGATTTGTGATCCCTGCTTTTGGGGACTTCCGCTTAACTCAGAAGTGCTTCTAACAGGCTACACCCAAGCACCAGAAGTACTCCTGAATCTATGATAAAGGAAGATGCTCCACTTCATCCAGATGAACTGGTGTGAGATGTGGAGAATTGTGTGTGTGTTTGCAATTATAAGAAGCCATTTGAAAGGTATTTGTATAAATAAAGCTTTTACTTGAACCTGGGACTTGTATCGTGTTGGTTGTGTCTGTGGTTTGGGTTGCTGTTATATAGTGCATTCCCTATCTATCTATCTATCTATCTATCTATCTATCTATCTATCTATCTATCTATCTATCTATCATATAGTGCCTTTTCTATCTATCTATCTATCTATCTATCTATCTATCTATCTATCTATCTATCTATCTATCAAATAGTGCCTTTTCTATCTATCTATCTATCTATCTATCTATCTATCTATCTATCTATCTATCTATCTATCTATCTATCATATAGTGCCTTTTCTATCTATCTATCTATCTATCTATCTATCTATCTATCTATTATATAGTGCCTTTCATATCTATCTATCTATCTATCTATCTATCTATCTATCTATCTATCTATCTATCTATCTATCTATCTATACAGGAGGACATTGGTAGAGGTTGAGGTGGCTCCCCACTGTTTATGTAAAGCACTTTGAGTTGTCAGAAAAGCACCGTATAAGTGTAATTAATTAAATAATTATTTACATGCCATGCTTCCTGCCCAATCCCCCTTTGCATTTCCAGAACTTTCCAAAGTGCATTATCTCTGCTTGTCGTCAGCCAGCCTTTGCCCCTTTCGATCTATCCAGACGGAAACACATGTCTAACATCATTCTGTGCTCAGTCTCCTTTCCAAGGCAATAAAAAGACTTTTTCAAAAGAATCCCATTGCTATGGCAACTTTCCTCTACTTCATCTTATTTTCTACTCCCTGTTCCCTTTTCAGTCACGTTCCATGTAATGTAACACTATTCCATTATGCTCTTTTATCATTTTATGTGCCTGCATTCAACATGATGTTTGTCACCCATATTAACATTCATTTGACTTAAGTGACATAATGGAGAGCTTCCAGGAGAAATTGTGTGTGGGTGGTGTGTGCAGTTCTTGAACTTAGGAAAGAGGGCAGCTTTTCAATTTTTAAACCATTAACTTTAAAACAAGTCTTAATTGCCTGTTATAGATTAAGTTACAGGATGGCACAGTGGCTCAACGGTCAGGGCAGCTGCCTCTCAGCTGTAAGTGGAGCGGGTCTGAATACCATTTCAGTCATGGCCTGTGTGGAGTTTACACATTGTAACTACATATATCCTTAAGAGTATTTCTCTGTTTATTCTTCTTTGTCTAAAGTTTTTCCTACTCTCATGTGGAGTTGTTATATTTTACCAGTCTTATCCAGTCTGGTCTGTTGTACACGTCTTCACTTGATACCCCTTTCTCTGTTAGATCCCCCTTCACTCAGTCCATCCACTTTCTCTTTAGTTATCCTCTTCTCCTCCATCCTGACACCTCCATATCCACCGTTCTTCTCCTCACTCTGTTTACCTTTCTTCTCATGACATGTTCGTACCACTTTAACCTTGATTTCCTTTTTAGATTTCTCCAACTGTAACTATATATTTGAATGTCTCATCCTCTGATCTTAACAAGCTTTGTTATTCCACAGCATTCTCAATTCTTGACATATCCAGTTTCCTTTCATGCACCTTTTTACAGAAACTCCCCAGTTTTCTGATCCACACCACAATGCTGTTTTAAACAATTCACTCTTACGCTGATCCTTCAGTCACATAAAACTCCCAACACCTTTTTTTGTATTTTTCCAAAACTGATTGCATTCTCTAGTTTATTTCCAGATCTAGCGCTCCGTCCTCTGGATCTCCAGTTGTTTAACCAACAGGAGGCAAAGAGTACAGATAAGAGGAGAAGGAGCAAGGTCACAAGTGGACTCCCTCAGTATTTCTGTCTTTGGACGCACATTACTTTTTCTGATTTTTATTAATGGCATTGACTCTGGTATAGTATGGTATGAAATTCACAGATGACATTACCATTGCAGGAACAACAAACACTGAGGAGGCAGCAAAAAGAATTCAAGAAGACCTCGGCCAGTTTCAGAACTGGGCAAACATTTGGAAAATGCAATTTAATGGAGAAAAATTCAAAGTGCTACATGTGGGCAAAAGGAACATCAATTTTAACTACAAGATGGGAGACACTGAGCTACAGGAAGCAACCTCTGAAAAGGATTTTGGGGTTTATGTTGATACAATATTATTATCGACTAAGCAACACATAGAAGTGTTTGAAAAGGCAAGTAAAATAATACCTTATATCAGGGGTCGGCCGCCATTCAGTGGTGTCATGCCAAACCGATGTTACAATGTTATTCCGCATGCCACCATAATTCTACCAGTTTTGTTATATATAATATCAAAATTGGTCCAGTTATAATGGGCTTCAAAAGCAAACCCAGGCGTCCTTACTGCGAGGTAGCAGCGCTACCACTGTGCCACCGTGCAGCCCCTGGTCTACTATTCCCCTAGCAAAACTATCCATAACTAGAGTTAAAAGATATGGGCTTGATGATGATCCTGGATGTAACTCTACCTTAACTATAATGCTCTGTTTATTATTACTTTATTCTAAAATACACCTGTTGTGGTCATCCAAGAGAATGATAAGCTAATACTAAAATATTTGGGGTGCCAACCCGGTTGTCCCCGCTTACACACAACAGTGTTCAAAAAAAAAACAGAATTGCTGCCACTGTAACACTCAGGCTAGCTAGTCAGAATGGCTAGATTGCATATCAATAGACAGTGGAGCTCTTGTTCTTAGTTCGCCTGAACAAAAAGTGAAACATCCTTCCAGGTGGTCTCGCTTTTATGGACTGGAAGAGCCGGAGTCACTTGCCCTTACTATGCAGCTTCTCTGCACTGCGGAAGAACAAGAAGGCAAGACAGTTAGTGGCAGATCTCCCTCTCGACTCAGGGTGGTAGTACATAGCTAGGAAGAACTCAGAGGGGGACCCTCTGACACATATAACATGACACTGTATATGATTTAGTGATCCATTTATTATTTGGGTTATGGGGAAACTGGAGCCTGTCCCAGGAAACATTGGACGCAAGGCAAGAAATATCTCTGGACAGGATGGAAGTCCATCTCAAGGGGAACAACAACAGTTTGTTTATTGTATAGCCCAAAATCACACAAGAAATGTCTCAATTTAGCTTTAACAGAAATAACGCACTTTGGAAAGTTCTGGAGATGCAAAGAGGGATTGGGCAGGAAGCGTGGCCCTGGGAGCCAATTTAGTGAAAATATAATCATCATCCTCTTTACTAAAACCCCAGGTGTCCGTGTGTGTGTGTCTTCTGGTGAACACACGCAGGCCCGCGAGAGAGATACACACACACACGCAGGCCCGAGAGAGATACACACACACACAGGCCCGCGAGAGATATACACACACACGCAGGCCCGCGAGAGAGATATACACACACACACAGGCCCGCGAGAGAGATATACACACACGCAGGCCCGCGAGAGAGATATACACACAGAGAGAGATATACACACACACACAGGCCCGCGAGAGAGATATACACACACACACAGGCCCGCGAGAGAGATATACACACACACGCAGGCCCGCGAGAGAGATACACACACACGCAGACCCGCGAGAGAGATACACACACACACAGGCGCGTGCGTGCGTTGTTGCAATGTTACTTTTCTTGGAAGTCGTACGGCTATAGAGCGAACTCTTGCACTGTTAGTTTTCTCTGTTGTTCAAGGTTTTCTTAGTGTTATTCAGTATTTTTACATTTAGTTTACTATTACGTTGTGCATTCAATGGTATAATTAACTATATTTGTGCTTAAAAACTTAAAAAAATATATATTTACATACAGTTCATACGGTCTGGAACGGATTAATTGTATTTACATACCATCCTATGGGGAAAATTACTTCGGTTCACGACCAAATTGGGTTACGACCAGAGTTTTGGAACGAATTACGGTCGTGATCCGAGGTTCCACTGTATTACTGTCAGACAAAATTACAGGAATTTTATGTAGAGAAAAGCCAAGCAAAATGACACCTTTTATTGGCTAACTAAAAAGATTACAATATGCAAGCTTTCGAGGCAACTCAAGCCCCTTCTTCAGGCAAGATGTAATCAAAGGTGTCATTTTGCTTGGCTTTTCTCTACATTCATAATGGCTAACACGGTACAACAACCTAGTACTACAGGAATTTTATGGAAATACAAACCATTATTAGTGAGAGAGAAAATGAAAGGCACACAATACAGTGACGCATATTACAGTACAGCCACATACAAGGTCCCTTGCCATTTAATATCGACTGTTCATACAAATGTTTATGCACTACTGTTCTAGCGCCCGTTATTGTAACGGGCTTAATGTCTAGTGTACCAATAAAACAACTGGTGACCCTAAAATGAGATTTTTCAAGTAAGAACGGATTTTGCTGTACTAATGTACACATGACTATAATAACACTAGAAATTAATAAAATGACTCCCACATAAAACATGTATGAGTGTCCACAGTTCCAACTTGGGAAAAGTTGGCATGATATGAAAATGCAAATAAAAACACAAAGCAGTAAATGATAGTAAATAATCTTTGACCTGAAGACAATATGACAACCCATTATTTGATGTTATAACTAATGAATTTTATTATTTTTGAAAAATAAACACTTATTGTAATTCTTATACTTGCAACATATTCTAAAAAAGGTTTGAGCAGTGAAGAATTGACTTTCATTTTCACCACACTAAACATGATGCACCAGTTGATTGAATGTTTTAGATGTCATTTTATCCCATTCTTCTTGCAAACAAGTCTTAAGGTGTGCAACAGTATGGGGTCTTTGTTGGCACAATTATTTTGCATTTCATAATGCACCACATACTGTCAGTTGAGGACAAGTCAGGACTGTAGGCAGGCCAGTCGAGCCCTCACACCCTCTTTGTCTTTTTTAATGTGGTTTTGCATTGTCTTCTTGGAGTATGCATGGTCAACCATGGAAGAGATGTCATCTTGAAGGTAGCATATGTTGCTCCAATATCTGTATGTACTTTTCAGCATTAACGGTGCCTTCAGAGAAGTGCAAGTTACTGTTACAAAGGGCACGGACACAACTCCATACCATAACAGGCTTTTGGACTTGTAGCTGGTTAACAGTCACGATAGTCCTCATCTTTTTTGGTTCAGAGGACGTGCATTTCTTCCAAACAAGACCCGAAAGACTGATTTTTCCAACCTCGATACACATTTCTACTGTGTGATGGTCCATCCTGGGGGCTCCGTGCCCAGAGAAGTTGACAGTCCTTCTGGACACTGTTATAACATATAGCTTCTTTTTTGCACAGTACAGTTGTGAATGTGGCTATGTATTCGGCTACTTGAAGAAGGTTTGGTAAAGTAATCCTGAGCCCACGTGGCTAGATCACTTATTGATGAGTGAATGGTCCTTAATGCATTGCCGTTTGAGACTGCCTTGGCCACTTGCCCTTGACACACTGAAATTGATCCAGATTCCTTGACACTTTTAATTATATTATGCACTGTTGAGGGTGAAATACCTAAATCCCTTTCTAATTTGTCTTCAAGAAACATTGCGTTAAACATTTTGAATGATTTGTAGAGCACATCATGCATGAGTGGAGCACATCTCTCCAGTTCTGATGACATTTAGAACTGACTTTAAAATACTGCTTATGGTTTATAAAGGCTTAAATAATCTGCTCCATCTTATATTTCAGAATGTCTTTCACCTTACACTCCAAATCGTAACCTTAGATATTCAAGTGAGGGTCTGCTTAACTTAAAAGAAGTGGTGAGGCTAGCGGCCTTCTGCTGTTATGCACCTTAAATCTGGAATAGCTGACCAATAGAAATTTGCCAGGCTAATACGGTGGAGCACTTTAAAAAACTGCTAAAGACCCCTTACTTTAACATGGCTTTCTCATAGCTTCATTTTAGTGTAACCCTGATATTCAGTATATGCATGTAATTATCATTATCATTCGTGGTGGCTCCGAAATCTGTACTAACCCCTATTTTCTTTGCTGTTCTTTTTCCAGCTTTCTGTAGTGTTGATCTGTGCCACCACCACCCAATCAAAGCACCATGACGTCCTTACATTGATGGATTGAAGACCAGAGGTCCACATGACCAGCATCATCAAGTTCTTCCATGTGAAGCCTGATTGAGATCATTTATGTGAGGTAGGATGCCTAGATGGGGCTGGGTGGTCTTGTGGCCTTGGAACCCCTGCAGATTTTTTTTTTTTTCTCCAGCTGTCTGGAGTTGTTTTTTTGTTTTTTTTTTTGCTGTTCTCCCTGGCCATCGGACCTTACTTTTATTCTATGTTAATTAGTATTGCCTACTTTTATATCAGTATTGTGTCTTTTTTCTCTTTCTTCATCCTGTAAAGCACTTTGAGCTACATCATTTGTATGAAAATGTGCTATAGAAATAAATATTGTTGTTCTGGTGGGACAATTGGCAGTCCTAGGCCCATCTTGGCTCTTAAAGAACGGGCCACTTCCTGGATGTGGCTTTTACACCAATGCACTCCATCTCTTTCCACTTACATCATTATTTTTTCTTTTGTTAACTCATTTTTGGCACACCATTGCCTCATCTCTACTCTTTTTGGAATGTGTTGAAGGCCATCAATGGCAACAATGGATGTTTGTTTCCGAATGAATTAAGCTGACCAGACTAAACATTAAATATCTTGACTTTACACTGCTTGTAGTGAATTACAAGTCAAGGTCATTTCTAACCCACTGAACAGAATCATGGGGGCACTGGAGCCTGTCCCAGCTAGCATTGGGCGCAAGGCAGGAACAAACAGTGGACAGGTGTTGACCGTTACTTGTACACAGTGCTTGCTGGGATAGGCTCCTGCTGCCCTGGATTAACAGGTGAAGATGCTGGATTAACTAGACAAAGTGCTATTTTAACCTTCCTGTTTTTATGAACTCTTCATAAGGCAAAATGGTGGCAGAGTGATCAGTGATATTCGATGACCAGCTGTCTTTCAAGGGCCATGTTGCTACAGTCTCTAGGTCGAGCAGATTTACTCTATACAACATTTACAAAATCAGACCATACCTGATGGAGTATGCAGCACAACTGCTCATCCAAGCTTTAGTCTTGTCACGTCTGGACTACTGCAGCTCTCTTCTGGCAGGAGTACTGGCATGTGTCACCAATCTGCTGCTCATGGTTCAAAATGCAGCAGCATGTCTGGTGTTCAACCAGCCAAGGCTGGCATATGTCACTCCTCTTTTCAGATCACTACATTAGCTTTCTGTAGTGGGAAACATTAAGTTCACACATCAAGTTAAAATCCTTGATGCTTGACGAAAGAGTAGTCAGTGGGTCAGCACACCTGTATATGGAGACACTTGTGAGGTCCGGCGCTCCTTCTCCGCCACTTAGGTCTGCTGATGAATGGCGTCCGGTGATGTTCACCATCAAATCTCAATCCAGACTCTTTTCCTGTGTAATTACTAGCTGTTAGAATGATTGGAAATTGCGAGGCCCTCAATGTGTTTAAGAAGTTTTTGAAAACTCTTGTTTGGTTTGATATTAGCTGTTAGATTTGGTCACCTAGAAATTGTAGCTCTCCTCCTTGAACCGTCACCTTATCGTGGTGGAGGGGTTTGCGTGTCCCAATGATCCTAGGAGCTATGTTGTCCGGGGCTTTATGCCCCTGGTAGGGCCACCCAAGGCAAACTGGTCCTGGGTGAGGGATGAGACAAAGAGCGGTTCAATAAACCTCCAATGAAAATAAAACTGGACAACGTTTTCCCTTGCCCGGACGCTGGTCACCGGGGCCCCTCTGGAGCCAGGCCTGGAGGTGGGGCTCGATGGCGAGCGCCTGGTGGCCGGGCCTGCACCCATGGGCTGCCGGGCACAGCCCGAAGAGGTAACGTGGGTCCTCCTCCCCATGGGCTCACCACCTATGGGAGGGGCCAAGGAGGTTGGGTGCAATGTGAGTTGGGTGGTGGCGGGCGGGACCTTGGCGGTCTGATCCTCGGCTACAGAAACTGGCTCTTGGGACGGGAATGTCACCTCTGAAGGGGAAGGAGCCTGAGCTAGTGCGCGAGGTCAGAGGTTCCGCTAGATATAGTCGGACTCACCTCGACGCACAGCTTGGACTCTGGAACCAATCTCCTTGAGAGGGGCTGGACTCTCTTCCACTCTGGAGTTGCCCCCGGTGAGAGGCGCCGAGCAGGTGTGGGCATACTTATTGCCCCCCGACTCGGAGCCTGTGCATTGGGGTTTACCCCGGTGGACGAGAGGGTGGCCTCCTCCGCCTTCGGGTGGGGAAGGGTCCTGACTGTTGTTTGTGCGTATGCCAACAGCAGTTTGGAGTATCCACCCTTTTGGAGTCTCTGGAGGGGTTGCTAGAGGGCATACCTTCTGGGATTCCCTCGCTTTGCTGGGAGACTTCAATGCTCACGGGCAATGACAGTGAGACCTGGAAGGGCGTGATTGGGAGGAATGGCCCCGATCTGATCCCGAGCGGTGTTTTGTTATTGGACTTCTGTGCTCGCCACGGATTGTCCATAACGAACACCATGTTCAAGCATAAGGGTGTTCATATGTGCACTTGGCACCAGGACACCCTAGGCCTCAGGTCGATGATCGACTTTGTGGTCGTGTCGCCGGACTTGCGCCATATGTCTTGGACACTCGGGTGAAGAGAGGGGCGAGCTGTCAACTGATCACCACCTGGTGGTGAGTTGGCTTCGATGGTGGGGGAAGATGCCGGTCAGACCTGGTAGGCCCAAACGTGTTGTGAGGGTCTGCTGGGAACGGCTGGCAGAGTCCCCTGTCAGAAGTAGCTTCAACTCCCACCTCCGCAGAACTTCAACCACGCCCCGAGGGAGGTGGGGACATTGAGTCCAATGGGCCATGTTCCGTGCCTCTATTGTTGAGGCGGCTGACCGGAGCTGTGGCCGCAAGGTGGTCGGTGCCTGTCGTGGCGGCAATCCCCAACCCGCTGGTGGACACCGCGTGAGGGATGCCGTCAAGCTGAAGAAGGAGTCCTATAGGACTTTTTGTCCTGTGGGTCTCTGGAGGCAGCTGATAGGTACCGCAGGCCAAGCGAACGCTGCTTCGTTGTTGCTGAGGCAAAACTCGGGCATGGGAGGAGTTTGGAGAGGCCATGGAGAACACTTTCGGACGGCTTGAGGAGATTCTGGTCCACCGTCCGCGCCTCAGGAGGGGAAGCAGTGCAGTGTCAACACCGTATATGGTGGGGATGGTGCGCTGCTGACCTCACTGACGCTAGGGTCGGTGGGAGGAGTACTTCAAGACCTCCTCAATCCCACTAACATGCCTTCCACGAGGAAGCAGAGCCTGGGGACTCTGAGGTGGGCTCTCCCATCTCTGGGACTGAAGTCACCGAGGTGGTCAAAAAACTCCTTGGTGGCAGGGCCCCGGGGGTGGATGAGATACCGAGTTCCTTAAGGCTCTGGATGTTGTAGGACTGTCTTGGTTGACACGCCTCTGCAACATCGCATGGACATCGGGACAGTGCCTCTGGATTGGCAGACGGGGTGGTGGTCCCCTCTTTAAAAGGGGACCGGAGGGTGTGTTCCAACTATAGAGGGATCACACTCCTCAGCCTCCCTGGAAAAGTCTATTCGGGGTTCTGGAGAGGAGGGTCCGCCGGATAGTCGAACCTCGGATTCAGGAGGAACAGTGTGGTTTTCGCCCTGGTCGCGAACAGTGGACCAGCTCTTCACCCTTAGCAGAGTCCTGGAGGGTGCATGGGAGTTTGCCCGACCGGTCTACATGTGTTTTGTGGACTTGGAAAAGGCATTCGACCGTGTCCCTCGGGAATCCTGTGGGGGTGCTCGGGAGTATGGGGTACCGGACCCCTGATAAGAGCTGTTCGGTCTCTGTACAACCGTGTCAGAGCTTGGTCCGCATTGCCGCAGTAAGTCGAGCCCGCTTCCAGTGAGAGTTGGACTCGCCAGGGCTGCCCTTTGTCACCATTCTGTTCATAACTTTTATGGACAGAATTTCTAGGCGCAGCCAGGGTGTTGAAGGGGTCCGGTTTGGTGGACTCAGGATTGGGTCACTGCTTTTTGCAGATGATGTTGTCCTGTTTGCTTCATCAGGCCGTGATCTTCAGCTCTCTGGATCGGTTCGCAGCTGAGTGTGAAGCGGCTGGGATGAGAATCAGCACCTCCAAATCCGAGAGCATGGTCCTCAGCCGGAAAAGGGTGGAGTGCCCTCTCAGGGTTGGGGGAGAGATCCTGCCCCAAGTGGAGGAGTTCAAGTATCTCGGGGTCTTGTTCACGAATGAGGGAAGAATGGAGCGTGAGATCGACAGGCGGATCGGTGCGGCATCCGCAGTGATGCGGGCTCTGCATCGGTCTGTCGTGGTGAAAAAGGAGCTGAGCCGTAAGGCAAAGCTCTCAATTTACCAGTCGATCTACGCTCCTACCCTCACCTATGGTCATGAGCTATGGGTAGTGACCGAAAGAACGAGATCGCGAATACAAGCGGCTGAAATGAGTTTCCTCCGCAGGGTGTCTGGGCTTTCCCTTAAAGATAGGGTGAGAAGCTCAGTCATCCGGGAGGGGCTCAGAGTAGAGCCGCTGCTCCTCCGCATCGAGAGGAGTCAGATGAGGTGGCTCGGGCATCTGATCAGGATGCCTCCTGGACGCCTCCCTGGTGAGGTGTTCCGGCACGTCCAACCGGGAGGAGGCCCCGGGGAAGACCCAGGACACGCTGGAGGGACTATGTCTCCCGGCTGGCCTGGGAACGCCTTGGGATTCTCCCGGAAGAGCTGGAAGAAGTGGTTGGGGAGAGGGAAGTCTGGGCCTCTCTGCTTAAGCTGCTACCCCCGCGACCCGACCTCGGATAAGCGGAAGAGAATGGATGGATAGAAATTGTAGCTCACTTGTATGTTTGTTCTGAGTTCGTTCCTTATTAGGATCAATTTGTAACACTTGTCCCCCAGCAGCCCTCCAGACTGATGTTACTCAATTATGTTGACCTTTTTTGTAAGTTGCTTTGAATAAAAGGATCTTCTAAGCAAATAAATGCAAATACTGGTGACTGATGCTGCAGTCTCACAATGTTAGAGTACTCGGATTTATTCTTGAATCCCAAAGACATTCAGGTTAGGTTAGCTGGTTGTAGCGGACTGAACCCCAGCTAAAATTCTCACTGCCTTTGACTGTGATTTATTTATTTTTTTAGTGGGGATCCCAGGAACGCACCCAGCCTTGACCCGACTCACACCCACTCCCTCACAAAGACAAAAATGCAACTGGTAATAAAACAGAAAAAGAAGACTGCATTCAATTTTTTTTTCTCTGAATTTACTATCTTACTCTTCTTTATTTATTTATCTGGTTTAGTACAATGCTATATACTGTATACCCTGCTGTTAATTCTTAAACTCTGTGAAGTGCCTTGAGCATGGGAAAGGCACCATATAAATAAAACGTATTATTATTATTATTATTATTATTAAATGATAATAAATGAAATATAACTAGACAGACTACAACAATCCCACCCCAGTTCCCTTTACGGTGATATACAATAAACACAAATTCAACAATAACAAACCATTAACAAAAACCACACATGATGAATTCCATGAAAAATGGCAACAGATGGAATGAAATGGTGGAGATAGATAGTCCAGAGATCAGCTCGCTGTATGTGAATATAAAGACAGTCAAGTCAAGTCAAGTTGGGGAGCATGCACTGGTACAGTGTGTAGTTCTGTTGTCGCACCCACTAAACGACAAAACAACTCGGGATCCTGGTTGGCAACCCCCCAGGCAGAGATGCAGTCCAGTCCCACCCTCCGGACATGACCCTCTATCTGCCACAACCAGGTGTTACATTTGGCGACCCCTTGGCCTGGTCCAGCCACTTGGGTCCCCAACAATGAGGATCTTGCAGTTTGGATCACCCTTGGGGAAACGTGCCACATGGCCGTAGTGCCGTAACTGACGCTCCCTCACAATGAAGGTAATGTGCCTCATTCGGGACTCCATGAGCAACACAAAGTCAAACCAGCAGGACTCTCTGAAGAGATACAGCACTGAAGGAGTCCAGTCTTCATCTCAGGTCGCTGAATAGCGTCCATGTCTCGCAACTATATAGCAAGACAGGAAGCACCAGGACTCTAAAGACTTGGACCTTTGTCCTTTTGCATAGATATCGGGAGCGCCACACACCTCTTCCCAGCGACCTCATGACCCCCCATGCTCTCCCAATCCACCTACTGACTTCATAGGAAGAGTCACCAGAGACATGAATGTCACTGCCAATGTAAGTAAACCTCTCGATGTGGTCGACACTCTCTCCACAGACAGACACACTGCTGATGGCTGTGACCAAGAGGTCACATCAGCAAAGTCAAGATCAGTGAATCGTTCTTCACCAACAGATGCCCGACAGCCTCTGGATCCCATGACCTTTCCCAACACTCAGTCCATACAAGCATTAAACAGAGTAGGAGCAAAAACTGACCCTGACAAACCCCAGAATCAGCTGAGAAAAACACAGAGGTTCTGCTCCCACTCTGTACAGCACTCACAGTACCAGTCTACAGGCCAGCCATGATATGCAGCAACCTTGAGGGGATCCTGTGAACCTTCAGGATGTCCCACAGGGCAGCTCGATCAGCTGATAGCTACCGGTATTTCCTGAAGATGACGAATCATGGGATCAGGAGTGCACCTTTCTTCAAAGATCAACACAGAATTCAAATCAGTCCTCATGCAGCAGGCGGACACCAGACAGTCCATAAACACAGTCCTTAAATCTTCTGCCAGCCTTCTTGTCCCCAGCAGCCCCTGCTCCCTCAGCAGATGACCAATCAGAGCCACTGCAGGGACGGCTGGGAGTGAAGTTTCTTAGTGACTCCAAATTGGTCCCACAGAAGTTAAAATATACTGTAGGTGTATGTTTGAATGTAACCTGAAATGAAGTGACATCATATCCAGAACTGGTTCCTGGCTTGAGCCCAATGCTCTTGGGATAGATTCTGGCCTTCAATGACCTTATGCTGGACAAAGTGAGTTTAACAATGAATAGATGGATAAACTCCGAATAAGCTTGTTCAAAATAATTCACAAAGACATAAACTAAATTAAAATAATTTCTTGTCGGGACTCCATCAGCTTGTCTTAAAAGGGCAACCTGGCCCCAGCTTCCATGGGTACTGACTCAGCGTACCCATCTGTCAGCCATTAAGTGTTGTGCCCTTTTGCCAGTCCTCCATGAACTCACTCTTGTCTCTTGTTTAGGAATCAGGCATGCCGGTGGCACTTGAAGTATCATCTTCCCTCTACCAGTCCATCTTTCTGCTGGCTTCATGATATATTGGATGAAAAATATGAAACTTGCACAATTTTCATAATTTGGAACTAAATGATGCCGTTCTACTGATAGCCATAGGAGGAATTAAATGGACTTTGTTTTACAGATTGAAATTCTGAACTGCCATAACTAGAAATGGTTAACCTGGTTAACAGTATGTCTTTGTTTTAGTATTATTATTCAATTAGGTTAAGGTTTAAATATAAAAAAATACTTTTTAAAAAACACACTTGTATTAAGTTAAAAATTGTACTAAAAAGTAAGTAAGTCTTTCATACATCACTCGTAAAATAAAAGTTGGGCGCTTTTGCTATGATTTTAAGAGCCTTTTATAAACCCCTGCCCAGGGTTTGTTTCCTGCCTTGCGCCCTGTGTTGGCTGGGATTGGCTCCAGGAGACCCCCTTGACCCTGTGGTTAGGATATAGCGGGTTGGATAATGGATGGATGGATAGTCTTGGGTTTGTTTTAGTATAATTTTGTAATCAATATTTTAACACTTCCTTTAATACCTCTGTTACTAGCGCCATCTATTGGTGAAATCTTTAACTATTCTTCCTATGAAAATGTAATTTCTTAATTAAAATGGATTAATTGATCAATTAGTGAAACTGACTATTGATTCATGTACTGTCATTGGAAGTGAGTAAGTGTGCAAAATTTCAAGTCATTTGGACAATATGAAGTGGGTTAAATATCGATTATAAAATTTGTACCAAACTACAAACAGGTGAAGTTAAAATAAGCGTGGTAATAATAATAATAATAATAATAATAGTAAAATCAATTATTTTATGTCTGACAGAAGATTCCATCTGTTCATTCAGTGGTGTATTTATACCAGTGAAAGGTAATCTTTTTCGAGTTGCGGCGCACTAAGTCCACAAAATTTCTTTCGCAGCGCACCTGAGGGACTGCCCACAAATAAAGTCGTGACGACACAATCTATGGACAATCGCCAATAAAAACTGTTAATTTTACAAGTTTGAAAGACATTTTATTAATAAAGGAATCAATGGATAAATCTTAAATTTAATTAATGTGAACGTTGAGATTGTTTTTCAGCACATATGAGGATTAATTTTCGAAAGACAGACGCGCATTTCCTTGTCGATCATTTGAAGTCTCTCGCGCTTCTTAGACTTCATTTCCGTAAGTGTTCCGTTATCTGTTTTTCCAACATAATTTTTTTTAAGCATTATCTTTTTAATCAACCAAAAGTTCAAAAACACGAGCAATTTTAAATATTTTACAAAAGTTTTCGCGGCGCCCCTAGAAAATTCCACGGCGCACCGGTTGCCCGACAATGATTTATATAATAAGTACTTAATGACTGTTTTTAAACGATAACAAGGAGGCATGGCCATGCCTAATTGACAGGCAATATACAGTCATGTGAAAAAGTAAGCGCACCCCATGGAAATTGCTGACTTTTTCAAAATATTTCAACAGGCAAACAGTAGATCTTCATGCAAATAGTGTCTGCACACAAAGGTGACAAACTTAAATAAAAACACATTCATCTCTTCAACAGAAATATCAAAAATGTACAATACAATACAATTTATTTTTGTATAGCCCAAAATCACACAAGAAATGTGGGCTTTAACAGGCCCTGCCTTTTGACTGCCCCCCAGCCTTGACTCTCTAAGAAGACAAGGAAAAACTCCCAAAAAAAAAAACCCTTGCATGGGGAAAAAAATGGAAGAAACTTTGGGAAAGGCAATTCAAAGAGAGACCCCTTTCCAGGTAGGTTGGGCGTGCAGTGGGTGTCAAAAAGAAGGGGGTCAATACAATATAATACAATACAGTACACAGAACAGAACAAATCCTCAATACAGTATAAAACTAAAAATTTTACAAGTACGGAGCAGAATTTCACAGTAGGTGATATCAAATAATATGATCTGGATTTGTTTAGAATGTACTGGTCTATTGGGAGAAAAAGTCAGTCCACTCTTGGCCTCAGAAGCTGGTATTGCCCCCTTTAGTAGAAATGATTTCTTATAAGCATTTTGCATAACCACCCACCAGTCTCTGACATTGACTCAGTGAAATCTTTCCATGCAAAATTCCTTCAATTGCAAGATGTTTTTGGGTTTTCTTCCATGTACTGCCCATTTCAAATCCCCCCCCCACAACATTTCAATAAGATTAATATCGGGGCTTTGACTAGGCCAGTCCATAACCCTCCATTTCTTCTCTCTGAGCCATTCCTTGGTAGATTTGCTAGTGTGTACTGCAGATCATTATTGTGTTGAACGGTCCATTTCCGGTTCTACTTCAGCTTTCGGAGAGATGGCTTCACATTCTCCTTAACAACGCTTTTAAGTGGTGCAGAATTCACAGATGACTCAATAACTGCAAGCTGCCTAGACATTCAGGCACCAAAGCAACCCCAGACCACAACATTTCCACCACTATGCTTCACAGTTAGTCTGATATTCTTCTCTTGAAATGCTGTCTTTGGTTTGCGCCAAACATGTCTACTGTTACTGTGGCCAAACAACTCTTATCTTTGATTCTTTGGTGCAGAGCATGTTGTTCCAGAAGACCTAGATGTTCGATGGCAAACTGTAGTCTTGCTCTGATGTTCTTTTCGGATGGCAAAGGCATCTTCCTGGCTCACCTCACATGCAGGTGAAATTTATGCAGACTCTTTCTGAGTTTAGATTCCTGCACTTTGACACCAAATGTTGTAAGAGTTACCTACAGATCTTGCAGAGAAATTTTTGGGGTTCTTGGAGTCTTCTTTTAGTATCAAGTTGTTGGCTGTTGGGCTGAATTTGCTGGGCTGGCCAGTTTTGGACAAATTAGCAGTCATTTAAAATTTACACCACTTGTTGATGATTCTCCATAGAGTGAAATGATGAATTAATTTGGTGATATTTTTAAATCCCAACCTTCTTTCTCAGGGCCTTAGAGAACTCTTTTGATCTTGGCACGATGACACCATACCCGTCAATAGAAAAGAGAACACCGACCCTCAATATCTGCAGTTTATATAAGAGGGTCTACTTGCATACTCTCTATGGAGAGTCTAATCACTGGCACTGAATCTGGAGAACCTGATTCTCATATGATGGATTTGAAGCTGTGTTAAATGTAGGGGTGGACAAATCTGCATGTTTGTTATTTTAGATTATGAGAATGAATATACCAGTCCTCTCTGTATCCCACTTCTGACACCATCCTGGTGCTGAGTGTCCAAAATGGATCCTTTTGCTCTTTACGTGGCTATTTTAGGTGACTTCCCATCCTTAAAACGGACTGCTTGCCTTTGCTGCACTAGATACATTGCAGACTTGCTATTTTTATAGGCACCTCTGCTGCTGTATTTTTTTTTTTGTACTAATCTTCTTTTATTTCATATCTCATTAAAAACAGTTATGATAATAGTTTTTCTCTCTCAGCTCCCTTTCCTTACCATGAGTACAGTCCCTTGGGCTAAAACCAAGTTAAGCTGATTGCATAAAAAACAACAATTTTCAATAAAAAAAATAAAAAATAATAATAATCTGCTGCTGCTGATGGAATTCCAGCATATACTACCAGTGACACACCCCAGGCTAATTCAACTTGTGAGCCTATCATATTGTTGTAAGCCTGACCTCTGAGGAAACCCCACAGGTGAAGTCCATGCAGCAGCTGAGGAAGTGGACGGAACTGTGACCAATGAGTGACATAAAAAGGACAGCAATCTGGGGTTGACCCTCGAAGACTGTCTTTGGAGGAGAGACTATGTCACTGGTACTGCACTATCATACAAGGCCTGATGCTTGAAGGCTTTTGAATACAGGTGCTGGCATCTCCATTGGCCATACAGTGGGAGTTCGAGACTGTGATTTAGGATCCAGAAGGGCATACAATAAAGAAGCCACTCAACAATTACGGGTGTCTCTTCAGCAGTCTTCCTTGCCATCAGGTCATTACAGTACAGTATATAGAAAATATTCTTTATTAATGTTTGGAATCTAAAAGACTTTAAGAAATTTGAAATAAATCATATTTCCATGTTTATTTAAAATAGTTATTAGTTCATCCACAATAAACCAGTAGATATATTTGTACTCTCATTTTTGTATTTTTATCATTATACTCTGCTAAGTTAACTGGGGATTTTAGTCTGAACAAACGTACTTGTACATTGTAAGGGGAATTTCAGACTTCTTCGCACATTTTTTTAATTATTTTTGTCCATCTGTGTATTACCTTGTCTGCATTACCCATTCACAGGATCGAAACTTAATTATAAAACTGAAGAAGAAGCCAAAACTGTAGAGACCTATAATGGACACGCGCAGGCGCACTCCCTCATGGGCTAGGCCCCGCGCTCGCGCAGGCGCATTGTGCGCGCGCAGATTCACCGGTGTCATGGCTGCCATATTGGAGAGGAAGTGATTCCCGGCCGCACCAGCGAAGAGAGAGACAGAGGGGGGGATTTATTTTTATCATTCGACTGATTCCCGGCGGGGCCACGGTTTCTGAAGCGCCCGCGGAGGGTTTGCAGGGTGCGGTCCTCCGTGTGCTCACGCCGAGTAGCGGAGAGGAGGCGACCGCTGCGAGAGTCCGGCGGCGTTTAATTCCGAGCACGAGAAAATAGGAAAACGGTGGGGGGGAGTAAAAAATAAAAAAAAGAAAGGGAATTATAGTCGGTTTCAATCTAGAGAGGGAGAAAGATGGCGGACCCGGCAGAGTGCACCATCAAAGTGACGTGCCGTTTCAGGCCTCTCAACGATTCTGAGGTGACTAGGGGTGACAAGTACATCCCAAAGTTTCAAGGAGAGGACAGTGTGGTCATTGGGGTAAGTACCTTCACCGGCGTCAAATCCATGGATAAGCCGAAGGGCCGGCTCGGCTTGTTTTTATGGTGGTGGTTGTTTGCATTGTGTGTTTTGTTACCCCCCAAAGTGTTAGCCAAGGGCAGGATCGGGGCTTCCGAGCTTCCCGCAGGGCAAGAGCACATCATAAAGCTCGTCTTGTCATTTTGAGACGGGTTTAGTTGATGAAATGTGGGAAAGATTTCTTGATGTTTTACTTTTTGCTTACAGTAATTTACCTTGGTGGACTGATAATTCGTTGTTTTCAATATTTTTCAATGGTCATCATTTAAAGAAAAGTAGTAATAATTGTCATTGCTTTAGGTAAGATAATCTGTTTGATTTGAGTTCGATCGAGTGATCCGATCGGTGTGTTTGTTTTACACAAATCTGAAATTAAAACAGTGAGTTGATATTTTTTTATTACGTTGTAAATGATCGCATTTTACACCTGAGAAATTTTCAAAGCAGACGGTGGTGACAAAGTAAGACGGTTAAGTCGTCGAAGAGAATCGGGCCGCCCTCGCGTTTAGTCAAGTGTCTCTTTATTGTGTCTGATTTCAAGGGAGAGTAGGCCTGTCAAGCCGAGGGGAGGTTCGACTCGATTAGACCCGGCCCGGCCCTGCCCCTTACAATTTGTGCGAATCACGCCTGTTCTGCTACTTGGTGGCACCGTAGGGATGGATTCTTACCACTCGCCTTGCCGTTTCTTGTTTACCCGGTGTAACAGGTGAGGGTGTCTTCTGTTTCACCGGCATCTCTACCCAAAAAGTATCCTCATAGTAGATATAGCAAATCCCAGGGAGTCAATTAGACTGAAGTACAGTTTCCTGACTTGGTTACTGTCAGTGTAAGTAGTTCTCGTGTCAGCGTTCATTTTCTTTGGGTACTCCGATTTCCGCCCACATCTCAAAAGACATGGGTGTCAGGTTGATTGGCAACTTTAAACTGACTCTACTCCAGTTTGCTCTGAGATGGACTAGTACCCAGTCAATTGTTAATTTCAGCCTTGGTCCAATACTACAACATTTAACTTTGCACCTGGGATTGGAAAATAAATTAATAGAGAAATCAGTGGAGATTAGAGCATCTACTTCCATTTTAATACCTGTCAGATTAAATGTTGAGGCTTAGAACTTTCTGACATCTCTTGAAACCTATAGAATTTTCAATGACTAAAAAGCAAGGTTTTCACAGAAGGCCTTGGATTTCATACAGCAGGGATATTCAATTACAGATTCAGTTGGGCCAGATTTCAAACCAAGAAATTTTGCTGGGCCAGACATTTTCAGTTGCTGCTAAGCAGCAGGTAATAGCGAATTTGAAATCCACACAAATGAACATATTGCAAAACAAGTAATGTTTGTTTATTGTTTCCCTTTTAAATTTGGTCACTTCTGACACAGGCACTTCAAAAAGTGCATTAAAAAAACAATAAAAGGTATAACGGAACAGAATCTAAGGTAGTAGCAATACTTTCCCACTTTTGAAATAAAAAAAAAACCATTTTGGTCATATCTGAACCAGGCACATCACAAAGTGCATTTAACAGAATAAGAAAGAACTATCAAATGCTATCAAAGCTATTAGTGCACAAATCCATAATAAGTGATAACTGTCAAGTTTGAGCTGCTGTGAAAGAATTTAGAGGCAGAGAGTCCTTTATGTTTTATTTGGTGAAAAAACATAACATTTGAAATTGACAAATTGTCAAATTATTATATATAATAATAATTCTTTACATTTATATAGTGCTTTGCCAACTCCACACAGGGGAGTATCTGGGACGTGAACCATACTCTCTTTATTGCCAGGCAGCGGCGCTACCATTATGCTGTGTGTGTGTAGGTGTACTGTGCTACATAATATTGCCTTTGATAGTTTAAAATTACAAACACAGAATTTTTGAAATTGAAGAATATTAACAGCAGGTTAATAACAAGCTTTACATTCTACAAAAAAGTTATTCTTTAGTCCTGCAGAGCAATCAGTGCTTGATTTGATTGAGTTTTTAAGAAAATTCCACACGTTTTGCATGTTTTCATCAAATAGTCTTCTTTGCTTTGAGTGTTAATGGCTGATTGTCATCCTTGTAACAGCCATGAATCCGCAGGGTCTAACCACGTGAGTGGTGGGCCAACCAATCGTATGAACAGAAGTGTGGAGACAGTATTTGTTGGTAACGAGGCTCTCACTGGAGTAACAATTAGATTCATTTGCGAAAACCCTCAGTCACATTCACTCGATGAAACTGGCATACAACTAACACTGTGCACACAGTTGATTCTAGAATTATTTAATAAGTAGTCAATACCCTGACCAGCTGTTGTGCATACCATCACAAAAAAAAGTAATAAATTACTGTATCGTAGATTACTTCCACCATTTCTGGACGCACAATGTCGTGCTGCATTATGGGTTCAATGTTGCTCAGCTATGCGGAATGTTGCATTCATGGGCTGTATTACTGTAGGAGTTTCTGAAGGTTCACAAAATGTGTTTTTCCCTGCATTTCTGGTCGCACCATGGTTGCTTCTGTGAAACATGTGGCCCGCGGGCTGCCATTTGAATAGGCTGGACATATAGACTTGAACAGATTTATGGGAGATGAAATATAATGGAGTTAAATGAACGGTATTACACTTAAGAAGTACAAGTGTTAGATTTGAATGCAGAATGGAAGGTCTGAAACTTGAAAGTACCCCTAAAGAACTGGACTCCTCAATATCTTCATCCAGACAGGGTACACAATCAAGCAATTAGACCAATAGCATGTCAGTCTGTATAGAACAATGTATGCACTGCAAGTCAAGGCAGATTATGCTTGTGTGATTCACAAGTTAGGCCTCGCCTGGAGCACCATGTTCAGTTTTGGTCTGCATAATACAAAAGAAGAGATAGCAGTGATAGCTTCAGTCAGGTACGGATGTAACACTTTGATCTATTATCTTGTATTATTACAAATTTTGGAGGGTTTAGGTCTAAAACAGTTTACACTGAATCATGGTTTCCTTTGACTTGTTAAATGGAGCATTGATGTTTACAGGCTGCACATTTGCATGTCCCATGGAATTAACACAACATTTTAAACACTGTACAGATAAGAACAGATGAAAAGAAATAATATCATGAGCTATGTAGAATGTCCGCCTTCCATTTGTTCTGTCCTTGTAGACCACTGTAGTGAGTTGTGCAAGTGTTTAAACTGTCCCAGGCATGCCATTGCTCCCGGCATGTGTTGTACACAGGGCTTGAAGTGGGCTGGTGTACTTTACCCGCAGTTCTCGGTGCTTTGTGAACCAGAGTGTAGTGGTACTTCATGGTCTGATCTCTCCAGTTCTCTGCAATATTGTATGAATTTTAGCTCCAAGTCTTGCTCCTTCTTTGAAGTTTGTCTATAAGAGCACTTGACATTCCAGTCTTGCTTGAATTTAAATGTATTTTATATTACATTGTGAAGAGGAAGAAGAATCCGACAGAATAGGTAGTACTGCATTTACTCAAGGAGGTCACTTGCTAACCGTGTCTTCTTTGAGGTTTGCCAGACTCTGCGTTATATGGTTCTTTTCATAATGAGTACTGTCACACATTACTACAGATCTGAAGGCAACCAAGAAAAATAACATAATCAACCGGTTTACAATAAAATTCATTGGAAGCAGTTTTAAAAAAAATTGCACACCTCTGCACATTACCATTATTACCGTTTTCTAAAAACCAGTTAGCATTTCCTGCTAGTGCTTTTGAAAATTTTTAATTTCTTAATATGGAACAATTCCAATTTTTCTAATAAGCTGTCTACAAGTGCATTTTTGTAGTTTTTCAAGTTTACTTTTCTGTACCTCTTCTTCCTTAATTCCTGTCGGAGCAAAAGGGAGAGTGGACATTTGGTCATCCTTTGGCTGAAAGTATGACTTGCTTCCCTTACAAAAACACTGGAGGACTGGTAAAGTCCTCGTCACACTACATATCTTTTCCTGCAATTTTAGGTTGTTAGCCTTCATTTATAATTTTAGTGAGTCTTTGACAATCGCAGCATATGCCTATGACCTCTAGTCGTGTACGTGTTATGTTCCTAGAGACTCGTCACAGCACTCTGACTAGCAACGAAAATCACACAGGGTCCTGTGTGTGTGAGACTTGACGCCTAATGGGCACTCATCTGGAAGTACATTCTATACAAGTCTGCTGTACACAACCAAACAAATGTGGCATAAAATCTGGAGAGGAACTTGTCTACTTTTTTCCCCTCATTACTAAGGAACTACCTGGTTGTTCTGAATGTTTTGTTTTCATTGGTATTCCAGCATGCACCATGTTTATAACCCTAAATGGGTCACCGTCACAATATTGTTGTGGCGCATTTGGAAATTTGCAACTGTGGAAGAAGTCATCAGGTAGTCAAGTAATCCCTAACCCCTTGTGATTCCTAGTCATGTAATCTGACATCCTAAAGGCAGCAACTGCAGACATTAAGTTGTGTAGTGCAAGGTAATAATCGTAAACTAAAACGAAAACGAAGACTAAAACTATTAATGAAAAAACATTTTTGTAAACTGAAATAAAATAAATAACAAAACTGAGATGAAAAACTAAAACGATACGAAACGATTACAGTAGCTTAAAGACTAACTGAAATAAAATAATAATTTCTAAAAAAAAAAAAAAAAATCAAATCAAGACAGCAGACATTAACATCGTGTTTGCAGAGGACAGCAAATTGGGGAACGAACTCAGCTGAACAACAAAAACGCGAAGACGCCCAAGTAAACTTATTTATTGACACTGGCATGTCTACCAGGCTGTGTGACATGCCTTCATTCAGAAAATTTGTTTACTCTCTTGATCCCAAATTTAGCATGCCACGTGCTGCACGAATAAATGCGCTCATCGTACATAAAATGAATACAGCAACACAACGTATCAAAGAAATGGTTAATACTTTTTGTTTCAGGTAGCAAGATTGTGGCATGTATGATAAACGGTCAGCAAACCATCCAATATGTATCCATTGTCTCTCTAGTCTGTTATATTTTGTGATAATATAACACATTAGCACATTTATACAGCACATTACATTTTAATTAGTCTTGGTAAAATCGTAATAAATTATCATATTTAAAAATTATTTATTTTGTAGTGTTATATTTATAGATTAAACTTAATAGATGATTCTGGAGGCTAGGTGTAAAATAAATAATAAATTATTATTTATTTCAAACGATTTAATGCAGCTTTAAGTTTTTTACAAGACTAATTGAGCAGTTATTTTCCAGATTTGGTGTCAATATACAAATTATAAAACTAAATTTGGAAAAATTTTATTAGACTGAATCAGGCATTGGTACATAGTATGGTACACAGTAATAATTTAATAAATATTTTTAAAAATCACACTTTAAAGCTTTTCTGAATATGAGAAGAGAAAATAAGGCCAGCTTATTAAATGAGATCAGTTACAGAGGTAAGATGAATCTTTGACTGTGAAACTGAACAAAACAAAATCCTGCAACCACAGTGGTAACAGATAGATAGATAGATACTTTATTAATCCCAAGAGGAAATTCACACCAATAGTGAATAATAATAATAAATAATAATAATAATAGTGGCTTTGACCAAAATTATCGTTTAGTTATTCTATGATGCACTAGGAATAAGTGATTATTTTGTTTAAACTTCTTACCTTTTTATTAGAATAACATTATTCTCTGTTTGTTTCTAAAAGTGTGGCCGAACACGGTGGAACAGTACACTTGACATGCTGAAGCAACTTCTGGAAACTAAAGCTACACTTAATTAGGTTCTTGATGAACTCGGGATAGATACACTGTTGACCAGTGATTGGGCCAAGTTGGAAAACCAACTTAAAGTATTGGAGCCATTTGGCATGCACACAGATCAGCTTCAAACAGATAGCCAGTCTCTGTCAGAGGTAATACCTTCCCTGCTAAACCTGGAGGCACATCTCCAGTCAACTAGTGGAGAGAAAAATTTGGCACAAGCTCTTCTTAAGTGTTTGCGCCAACGTTTTACATGTCTGTTAGATCCCATTAGTGACCAATTTGATCCAGTCCCTGCAGCCGCATGTCTAATGGATCCAACTGTCTCTCTAACCCTACAGTCTCCTGAACTAATATCTTTGAAAAGAACAGCAGAGTTATTTGTATTAATTGAGGCAGCGAAACACAATCACACCATAGAAGCACAACAAGATGAGTCTACACAAACAGTAGCAGTTTCAGCAAACATCACAGTCCTTCAGAAATACAAGTACTTGGCTAATAAAATAATTAGCTTAAACCCTGAAAACCAGCCTTGGCCATCTGAAAGTGCTCCACATGAAATGCAGAAATATCAGGAGGAGGTTAGGCAGGGGTATTTTACTGGAAATCCTCTTCAGTTCTGGTAAGCCAGGGTGGCTGTGTATCCTAAACTTAGCCCTGTGGCTTTGGACCTTGTGTGTGCCCCGGCCTCACAAGCATTTGTTGAACGCATATTTTCAGTTTGTGGACAGTTGTCATCTGGATTGTGAAACAGAATGACCACTTCTCTAGAGCAGAGTTTTCTTGAAAATTAACAGAACGATGTATAATTGAATCAGTCAGGCTGTTTTGTATCACTGTTGGTGGGGCTTTAGTAAATTGTGCAAAGGAGAAAGAAGCATTTGTTGTTTCAATTATACCATTTAAATTAGGATTACTATTTTGCATGCAAAACTGCAGTGTGTTCCACAGTCAGTTCAAATTCAGTATCTGGGTTTATTTTTGTGTTTTTTAACAAGACATACCTATAGGTTTCTACTGACATTAAATAAATGTTATTTCCAAAATTATTAAGTCTACAGTTCTCGCATTGTGGCACAAAATTAACCTCCACAAAATTGCTTTAACCATACTATAATTACTAAAACTAAAACTGAAATTAATATATATAAAAATAAAATAAAAATGACTTTGTGAAATAAAAACTAAACTAAAACTAAAAATATGGCATGAAGGCCAACTAAAACTAAATTAAAACAAAAATTAAGACCTGAAGTAATATAAAAATAAAAACTAGCAACAGAAGTCAAAACTATAATAACTCTGGTGTAGTGTGACAGTGGCCTAGTTTTTGCCTGCTTGCCCAGTTGCTCTCTGTTACTGTTGAGTTAATGATGGATGTTCTGCAGACATTCATCACTATTGCTACTTTAATCACCCATCCAGATGTTTTAAAGGGGCTGGCTTCTTTTGTGTCTTTACATTGTTAAGTGAATATAAGCACATCTGTTGTATTCAGAGCTGAATTTTTTCATTACAGATTTTCTCCCACTGATGTAAATTAGGCAAGAAGGAGCAGTGGTGTGTACAAATCTTCCCTAGACTATATGTGCTGGTAATGCAAAGCAGTTTAGTTTTTCTGTCTTTAATGTACAATCTAGTAGAGGAGCTGAATAGGAAGGAAACTTTAATTTAGTACAGGAAAGGAATCTGAAAAATGACAAAAGATCTAAGGACTTTAAAACATTATTGATAACTTTAACTGTCAGCTTTGAAATACGTTAACGTAAAAGTGACACCAAGTGCAGAAATTAACAAAGGAGAACAAACATGTTTAACATTTAATGCAACATTACCTAATTACAGAGCTAATATAAGGATGGCAATAGTAAGACTGATAAACATCTACAGTACTTGATAAAACTTTCAGGGTTGTGCCTTTTGGTAGATGAAAGTAGGCCTAGCCCTTGCCCATGGTTTTGTTACTGTTGACACAGTGATGAACTGAAGAGTCGTAGAGTTAAGTAAGTAATGGCAATCAGAAAGCAAGAATGATCGGTTTAATACTTAATCTTTAATATCAAGATAAATGGAGTTTCACAAACACACTTAGAGAATTCCCAACAGTAAGAACGCCTCCTCCAGAAGGTCTCTCTGATTTTAAGGCGCTTCATTTGAAATCGTTGTTTTTCATATGTATTGTGGGGGCATTTACATTCGTAATGCTATATCTACTGTCATTTTATAAAGATACCTAAATTCAGAATTCTGTCATAGTGAATTTCAAAAATATTATGGGTGAGGAAACACCTTTTTGTTTTAGAAACCTTTGGTAATCACAGTAGGTGAAGTGTGTTTCAATATAAGATACACAGGGCAACTGACTATTCTGTGTGTATTTGTAGATTTAGGTGATTCTTTAGCTTAAATGGGGCAAATCATGAGATCTGATCCACAACTGCCGTATCAGCAATTATAGTCTTCAGTCGTTTTATTGTATGTGATGGCACCGTGTGCTGAAGATGGTTTTGAATGCAAAAAAGTCTGTTGAAGCCAGAAGTAGGTTGCTTAAAATGTTTTAAGGAATTTGTACTTGGCCACCCAAGCAGTGTTATGTTATCTATATGACATTGGCTGCAACAGTTTTATAAAATCTTTGGTTCAGCCATGTCAAGTGCAGCAAAATGTCTTGACAAATATACTGTTTGTTTATAGCAATATAATAAAAAGCATAATACATTTATATATATATATATATATATATATATATATATATATATATATATATATATATATATATATATATATAGCACCTTTCCCGTGCTCAAGGCATTTAGAAAAATGAGTAAGAAAGTCTCTAAAAGGTTTATTGGTTCACCATTGAAGATGGGTATTCTAAAGTGTTGGTGCAAACATCTTGCTGGTTTTCAGCTGAGATTTAAGGATGGATATTTAAATGACATATGCTTTCCCGGGGAATACCAATTTTCTTCATTGTTTTTTGAAAATAATATATTTAATTTAATTATGACTGATGTCAAAATTTGATCAATTTTTATTTCTGTGCTGTCACAGTTGAAATTTGAGCGGACTCTATGTAGCTAAAGAAATGTTTGTGGGAAGTGTAAGATTATCTTGATATCCACTTGGAACTAAAGATATAAACGGCTATCAGTAGATTTTCAAGGTGATGATAATAAATTATTTAAAAAAAAAAACACTAATCCTAAAAAACCTAATGTTTAGTTGGAGTTGTGGTTCATTATGTAATATGTGAATTAGGTGTCTTTGTGATCAATTGATGATGTTAGCCGTTTTTTAAGAGAAGAATTCAAGAAGTGAGATGTTGTAGATTTGCGTGAGTAGGATTCATTTTGGATTTCTATTGTAGTTGTACCTTTTTAAAAGTGGGTAATGACTCTAATTCTGCTACATTATGTCAGAACCTGTATTCTGCCATTTTCTTAGTGTCACACCTCAGATGTGTATCATATTGAATTGTAAAACACATAGCAGATTCTGCCCTACCCAAGACATCTTGAGTGCCATTTGTCCGACATTTAAAAAAAGATTTTTTTTTAAATGAATAGTTTTTATTTTGTATCAGTCATGTGATTGTTTTTTTAAATTTTTTTGCAGGTAACACCATATATTTGCAGGCATGCATATGGGTGTGGTGCTGTCTAAGTAAATGTAAAAAAAAAAAAAGATTAATTTTCATTAATTACAATTCAAGCAAACATGGCTGACCTCTTTAGGATTCTCTTTCCTCAAGTGTAATGCACTGTCAGTTGGTAATGGAATACCAGGGCACAAATTCTACAGATCTTAAGGCTGTTACCATAGTTTTATTTGAATAGAAGTGTTATAGAAGCTACCTATATACAGTAGCTCAGGTTTCCTTAATGCCCGCTTCTTAGACTTTGTCATTTTCTAGGCACGTTTCTCACCTCCTGTCCGGTTTTGTACTTGGCATCTTTGAAGGTGACTGTCTCGGCATGCCTTATGTGCCTTTATTCCTAATCCTGCATCTCACACTTGCAGTTCCTCTTTTGTCATGTCACCAAAGCTAAACTAACCAATCAGATTGCTAAGAGGGACTGGACACAAAGGCAGACATGTCTTATTATATAAGTAGATAGTGCTTGCTTTTTATCTGAGTACACTGTGATGATATTGTTTATATATTATCAAAAAGCTCTTCATGGCATAAAACAGATCAATATCTCTTTGGGATATCTCTCAATTATAGAAAAAAAAAACTATTTACAGAAGACAGGCGATGTATAGACAATACCTATTCATTAAACACAGATTCTATAACAGAAAAACGTCTGGTTGAATAGGGATTATATACTCAATCCACCTAGACCAAAAATCAACAAACAGATCTATTTGGTTATTCATACTGAAAGTAATTTTCTCCATTATAAACACATTTTTTACAACATCAATACAATCCTGTATTTGTGGTGGATTAGGTTTGTACCAGAATCTAGTAATAGCTTTTTTACTTGAAGCAAGAATTATTCTAATCATGTATTTATTTTTCCCTTCCCAGGAAACCATTGACACCGTGCCCATATAAAGTACCTTAAAACTGAAATCAATTGTAATGTTTAAAATAATTTCCAATACCTTATGAATATCTTTCCAAAAACCTCTAATTTTAGGACATCCCCAAAATATGTGAAAATGGTTTGCATCCTGTGAGCTATAATGTCGCCAACAATTCGAGTTACCTTGAAAATTATTGTTCTGTTTTGGGGTAAGGAAAAACCTAATAGTATTTCTCCAGCAGAATTCTCTCCAATATGGAGAACGGGAAGTTGCCCATTGTTGTTTACATATATTTTCCCAGTCCTCGGTTGAGAAGATAATCCCACTTTCTTTCTCCCATCTTTCTTTAATGTACAAGGATGAATCTCCTTGTAAATCCATCCATCCATCCATCCATTTTCTAACCCGCTGAATCCGAATACAGGGTCACGGGGGTCTGCTGGAGCCAATCCCAGCCAACACAGGGCACAAGGCAGGAACCAATCATGGGCAGGGTGCCAACCCACCGCAGGACACACACAAACACACCCACACACCAAGCACACACTAGGGCCAATTTAGAATCGGCAATCCACCTAACCTGCATGTCTTTGGACTGTGGGAGGAAACCCACGCAGACAACATGCAAACTCCACGCAGGGAGGACCTGGGAAGAGAACCCGGGTCTCCTAACTGCGAGGCATCCTTGTAAATCCATCAAGGCTATATAAAGTTTTGTAATAGTCTTAAATATTGGTTCAGCCTTATAAGCTGAGGAGAATATTGTAACTAGAGCACTCTTATTTGGATCCTCATCGATCCCTTTTTTAATTTTCTGGCAAAAATGTTGGTGATGATATTGTTCATTTTTTGTTAGCTGTTGGAAGTTTCAAAATATATTTTTTTCTTGATATAGTTTTATTCATTTTTGTTAGCTGTTGGAAGTTTCAATATATTTTTTTTGTATTTTGCCTGTACATTATATCTTACACTCAAGACATCATACTTACTTACCCTGATGTTGAATTTGTAACATCAACATGTGTCTTGTTTCATAGGTTATATATTGTAGCCATGGGTTGTGAGACATTCATGATTGTTTTTTTTTTTTTTGTTATTTATTGCTGTCTTCTTTATGAACTCTTCATTTTTTGTGTACCTAATACCGAGAACACGTGGTTGAGTTCCAGCTCCAATGTGTATTTTGCTTGGGACGCCATACAGAGATACTTCTAAAAGTTGTATACAGGCTTGGTGCAGGTGATTGAAAGATACCTTGCCCACAATTTCAGACTGCTAGTGTACTAACTTAGGTAGGCATTACCTTTATCATTATATTTCACAAAAGCAAATTGACTGTCAAGAATCAAATAATGATAAAACATGCATACTCAATATTTATGTACCATTTCCTCATGAATACAGACAACAGGTTTTAAAATGAGCTCTCTTTTTGTTGTTGTCAGTAATAAACATTTATGTTTTTGAACTTTTGTAAAACTTGTACCATATGGTTTTACATGTCACGCGTTTTTTTCCCTTTAAAATTAAGTTGCACATACAAAGCTTTACTTAGGTCAAGCTACATGAGAAGGGGAAGTTGACTGTAACTTAAGATGGATGCTTTCATACCATAAAGAGTTAAGATTTAGTTGGAGTGCTAATGTGACAAGGCCTTAGGTGCAAAAGGATTCTGTGACACTTCTTGAAGAGCAGCATATGACTCTATGCTAAAAAAGCCACCTTTTTTGTGTTCTGAAAAACTACCATTGTTAGACAGTGACACTTTATATCGGTTTCATTATCCTGTCTATCAGTTTTATTTTCACACTGCTTCTACTTTATATCCTGTGTTCTGGGTGTGTAATACACAGTGTCCTTTTCAACTGTAACATGAGCTTTTTTAGAATTTCTATATACTGTTGCAGGTTTTTCTACATTTACGCACTTTTCCAAAATGACATTCTGATCACAATGGTTCAGTTGTTTCCATTTTATGCTTAATTGAGGCAGTGATTTGCTTAATTATTTATTCAGAATCATATAGTGAGTCAGTTGAGTGGATGTAATAGGCATCTTTGCGGTTTAAAGTTCAGTATTTATTCTATACTTTTAGCCACACTGGCAGTATTCCTTATTTACAGACAGATATAGAGTTTTTTTTCTTGTCTTCGAAATAAAAAATGTCTGTTGGGGTTAGGAACACTTGGCAAGCAGTAATTTTTCCATCATCCCATTTTCCAACCTGCTTTTCTGGTTCAGGGTGGTAGGGATTCGATTCCTATCCTGGCAGGAACTAACCTTGCTTGGGATTCCAGCTCTTTATATGATTTATTCAGTATTGTAATTTATAGTTCCCAGGTTACCGAACATTCATTTTGAGGTAGTCAATTGGAACAAAACATCATCCTGAGAGGCACACTGAATTCTAGTGCTGTGAAATAAATTTTAGAAAAACTCTGCCTTTAACAGAAAAAGGTAGAAAAGGTCCGTGTAAATAATGGGTTTCAGAAAATCAATAAAATCCATAAAACACGCAATTCTTTCTGCCGTTCACTAAAAGTACAATTCTTGCTCAAAGAAGCCATTACAATCTGTGTTGTTGTAAATTATTAACTGAACAGAATAATGCTTCCTTGCTTTATTCTTTATTATTTCAAGATCCTAAATTAGAAAACAGGCAAGCTTCCTTGTGTACTTTTAAGAATTTAAAAGTGACTTTTGCATTTTTTATAAAGATGTAAAAAGCTCATGAAATCCCACGATATGAATAGTTTGCCCCAGTTTCAGGTAAACGTTACAGGCGTATCTTAGTGAAACATGTTCAACTTTTACCCCCATCTCCCCAATGGCTTCACCCAGCTGTGTGACAAGCAGTACTGTCAATCTGTGGATGGAGCACCATTAATGATTATAACTACAGTCGTCTTCTTCTTTCGGCTGCTCCTGTTAGGGGTTGCCACAGTGGATCATCTTCTTCCATATCTTTCTGTCCTCTGCATACTTTCCTCCTCTCTTCCTGCCTTCGGGCACGTCTTCCCCCCTCTTCTTTTCCTTCGGACACCAGTAGCCCAATTTCTACCAGCACCCTGTTGACTAACAGTACTGGTGGCGGTTGTTGTTAACCCGGGGCTCGACCAATCCGGTATGGAAATTTGTATTGTTGTCCGCATATTGATTTGGCAAAATTTTACACCGGATGCCCTTCTTGACGTAACCCTCCCCGTTTATCTGGGCTTGGGACTGGCATGAAGAAACACACTGGTTTGTGCATCCCCTGTGCCCGGGTTAATGATTATAACTACAGTAAATGTATAATTTTCAGTTATGTCAGTCTGTGTAGACTGAGCCTGTAGAAGGCATGTCGTATTATTTTGTTTTGGTTATGTAAAAAGTAACCTAAAGAGGAGACCATTAAGTAAGTCTATCAGGCATGTTTTGACTGTTATGCAGATACCAATGTTTTCAAGTTACTGGTTGTGTGTTTACTTAATTTTACTTTTATTTTTGTGTGGAGAACTGAGCAAAAGTCTAAAATGAATATTCATAGAAGACAAAAACAATGGCACCCGGGAACTGGCTAAGTCACATTATTTATTCTTAAGTGTAGCCTCAGCATGTATTAATACTTTTAACAACTATATTTCTATTTGAAATTAATAATAGTGTCTCTTCATAATCTTGTATCGATATTATTCATTCTGAACTGGAGATAACTTCTATATTGAAATTCACTAAAACTTTTACAAAGACCTTGTTATGCTTTAAATATATAGTAATGAAAGCCTTTTTTTGGGTGTGACCTCACTCAGGGTTTGTTCCAACATTTCATCACTGTGGCACTAATTAAGTACTACATTGATGTAATGTCATAATATTCCCAAACCCACTTAGTCTGACTCAGGGTTATGGAGGGCCAAAGCCTTTCCTGGCATCACTTGGGTACAAGGCAGTGCTAGTATTGTCAGTCCATAGTAGGGCCTACTTAAGCGAATACTCACTTGTATTGGGATTAATTTAGAATTATGAGTTAACCTAACAGACATGTCTTTAGCATGTTGTCAGTAAGGAAGGACCATTGTGATCTCCCCTACGACTGTGGTTTTACTCCTGTGAATTATTTACTGTGTTCAACAATTAAGTTTACTGATGAAGATTTGTAAACAGTCCCGGGATCTATCATTTATCTTGTGGTTGAGAGTACAAAGTTTTATCTCTCACAGAAAAACAAATATACAACATTTTCTTATTGCACAATGTGCCACAATTATCAAGTAGTATGGTGGAAAGCTGGACCTTAGGAACCTTCAAAACTTGACTTGGTGTTATTTTGGAGAAATTAAATGGATAGAATGGACTGTTCTCATCAAAAGCTTTCTGATGTTGCAGAAGCATTTATCTGTCTTAAACTGTTTTTCGAGTTGAACTGTCTCAAATTTGAAAGCACACCTTATGAGATGGATTTAGGAGTGTTAGTAGGCTTGACACTATCAACTGCCAGACAGTGTTCAGAAGCCATTACGAAGGCTAACAGAATGTCAGTTTATATAGTGCCCAGATGTGTAGGGTACAAGTAGAAGGAGGTTGTGCTCAAGCTTTATAACCCATTGGTGAGTACTTATATGGAGTACCGTGTACAGGTTTGGTCTCCAGGTCTACAAAAAGGACATAGCAGCAATGGATTAGTCAAGAGAAGAGTGACTGGGCTGAATCCAGGGCTACAAGGAATTTGTTATTAGGTAAGACTAAAAGAGCTGAGCCTTTACAGTTGAAGCAAAAGAAGATTAGGAGGTGCCATGATTGAAGTGTTTAAAATTATGAAGGGAATTAGTCCAGTGGATTGAGGTGGTGACTTTAAAATTAATTAATCAAGAACACGAGGACACAGTTGGAAACACAAGGGCAAAGTTTGCACTAATATTATTAAGTTTCTCTTTACACAGAGAACCTTAGACACATTGAATAAGTGACCAAGTAGTGTGGTAGTCACTAGGACCTTGGGTAGTTTCAAAACTAGACTTGATGTTATTTTAGAAGAAGGAAGTTGATTGGACTTGAGAGTTTTGTTGGGCTGAATGGCCTGTTCTCGTCTTAGATTGTTCTAATGTTCTATAGAAATAGTTCTAAAACCTTTTGGAGGTAACTGTTTATATGCTATACATTTTCTTAAGAATATTTGTATAATTGACAATAAAGATGTTTTATCTGCATTTTGTTAGCTCTAAAAAAGTAATGGTAACATTGACTAATTCTGTATCCACACATTTCCAAACCTGCTAATCTAAGACTTGCCGTATTAGCTAAACATGATAAGGATTAAATGAAACAGTAATATGGCATCATTGTTTTGGGAATATCTCCTATTTGTATGATATTCATTTAATTAAAATGTAGACTTGCCAGTTTCAAGCTTTTAAAATGAAAGTTTTTATCATTTTGTCTTCTTGCCAAATAATTTTCTGGCTCATTACTAGCTAATTGTGGATGTTAATGACTTCAACTTCAGGGGCCTAGCAGTACCTTTGACCGGGTTCCTTTACCGTAGTATATGTAAAACTAAATGGTTAATTGTTCAGTTTCCTTTATTCCATAAATGTCAACTTTTTTTCATTTTTTCTTTTTTATATGTCCTAAAATTGAAACATGCTAATTGGTGTAAATAAAATACTCTAGATATAAGAAAATGAGTCTCTTTTTAAGCATCTTTGTGATAATTAGACCCTGGGCCGGCGCCACCATTAAGGTGAATTAGGCATTCACTTAGGGCACAGATCATAACGAGAGGGAAATTCCTGCCACACGGGTTAGCTACCAAACAGTCAGCTGGTGCACTAATAAGCTTGGCCTAGGGAACAAAATAACCCAACACTGGCACTAATTAGATCTCTTTTTATATTAGCTTGGTCACTTTTTCAATCTACATTGAAATGGTGGCACCATCACTTGGGCAGACTGTGGTGTTTTGAATGGGCAGCGTATGCTTTCAAGTCCAGAAAGCGGAAGATGAATATTCCTATCAACTCAGTCACTCAAATGAGTGGTGGAAGTGCAGAGTTTTTGAGATATCCTCAATGTGTTGCATTGGAAAGTGTGTTTTGCTATGTTGGTGTGGCAATTAAATACTTTTCTACTGCAGTTCAGGCATTTATATTGATTTATTTATGAATTATGGCAATTGTAAAATACAAAACAAATTTTCACTCCTAAAGATTAACATTATCTGTGATCTTAAAGTACATGTGTATTCCTTTGGGTGATTGGAATTCTGGCCATCTCCTTTACACATATTATTATGAAGCTGTACTGTATGTATAGCTCAGTAAGAATTATTGTATAAAATATTAATAGAAACTATCTTTTGTCTTCTTTATTTATTTTCTTATTAAGCTGTATTTGTCCGTAATTTATAAGTGTCTTCATTAAGCATTTAATTAACTTGGTATATTAGACCTAATATATATTTAGATAGTTAGCCATTTTGATTAGGCTGGCTTGAGTTAATGGCTATTGGTTTTCTGACAGTGCAAATAAAACATTTAATTAGAAAATCAATCTTTTCACTAGTTGTAGAATAATTTCTTTAGATAATAAATAATGTATTAGAATAACACTTGTTAGGTGTCTTTTCCATCCTAGATTGATTGTCAGACTCTTTATAATGTGAAAAAGAATTAATTGTGGTCATGCATTATAGCAGAGGTGGGCAGCGTTGGTCCTGGAGGGCCGCAGTGGCCGCATTTTGTTCCCACCCAGTTTCTTAATACAGAAGTCCAGTTATTGCTGATGAAGCACTTACTGCTCAAATGACATTTTGATGCTTCATTTTAGTGGTCTCACTTGTTAAGGTCCCCACCCTTATTTGCTTATTTCAGTCTTAAACAGCTACATTCACTGTTTTCAATGGCTCCTTATTAGCAATAAAATGCAAATGACAAAGGAACCAGCAGTTCTCCATCTAACTTGTTTCCACCTGTATGGATTCATCATGCACTATTTGGTTTAATAAAACACCTAAGAGAAAAATGTAACAGACTGAAAATGATCCATTTTAGGCTTCAAATCATTATGATGATATCCTTGGAAAGGAAACTGTTTATGATATAAGAACCTAGCATTGCAGACTAACAAGCCATAAAATTATATAAGGACTGAGATTGGTAAGTATTAGTTTCTAATTAAGCAATTGGGTTGGAACAAAAGCCTGCAGCCACTGCGGCCCTCCGGGACCGATGTTGCCCACCCCTGCATTATAGGGATGAAAACAAACAGGAAAGAAACTTTTTGGACCATATTTTGTTTTATTTGTGTAGTGGTATTGCTTCCCCACTTTACTACACCCCTCTATTTCGTTAAAAGATATGATCTTTGAGATCCCAGTTGATTAATGAACCTGTAAGTCCAGACTTTCTGTTAAAATTGATAAGGCCCATTTCAGGATCACTTTTTGGGTGCAGAATCCTAGTTTTCATTATTGGTATTTCTTAAGGTTCTCTGGTTTTCTTTAAACATCCCAAAGATGATGACATGTTCAGTTAATAGCAAACTTAAAATTGTCTTATTGTTGAGAATTTTTGTACCACAAAGTGGTTTGGCAGCCAAACTAGGACTGCTTCCTGTGTTTTGCTTTGTGCTGCCATTAAACAATCCAACTCTTAGCAACACTAACGTGGATAGATGGGCAGTTTTTTAAAAAAAAAAAATGGTTAGTGGACAGTCAACAAAAAAGTAATATTCCTTTAAATATAGGAAAAATATTGCAGATGTACTGTATATATGTAAACATTATACTGTGATGTGTTCTTTTCATACAAAAATAAATGCCATAGTTAAAACTTCAAACTGTGACACAATCTTGGTATTCATGTCCATTATAAGTTTATTCATTCATTAATTCTTTGTGACTGCTTTGTCTAATTCAGGGTCATGGGCCTGTGTTCCTGCATCAAGCAGAAAGCAGAATCCAACAGTAGACGGGTCTCCACTCCATTTAGGTCACACTCACCACATGCCTACACTTCCTAACATGGGGCAAATTTAAAATAACTAGTTATCCTACAGTCCACATCTTTTTCTAATTTTAGAGGAAAGCACAAAGGGCAAGCTTAGTAATTTCTAGATAAAAATAAAAATGACATATAGCTGGTGAGCTGGTAGTCATGTGCCTCATGTCATCAATAAAAGTAGAGCACATTGAATGGTACTTTTGTTCCACTGGTGGAAGAAAAAAAAAAAATATATATATATATATATATATAAACATTATGGATTATGAACAGTGTTTAAGATATGTATGTAAGCTGATTTTTATTATAAAAAAATGTTTTTTCCATGGTTCATCTGTTTGCCACTGTGTGCTCACTTCCCAAAATGAACTCCATACTAGAGCTTGCAAATCATAACGGTTAAATGTATCACATGTATTTAGAAGAATGCTTTTAAGCAAACAAGTCTCGAAAGCCAACTAAATCAAATACACTTTTATAGAAAATAAAAGCCTCTGCAAAAAAAACAGCATAGAAAATATATGAATCTTGTGGCATTTTATCTAATGTAATAAACAGAATCAAACAGCCTCTATATTAGTAAATAACCTCCATGCAGGATGGATGCTTACAAATCCTGAATGAGGTAAAACTAGGGACAAAAGAAAAACATCACCTTTTAGTAAGACATTTCTCCAAAACATATATATAATTCACTAAGGCAAGACACTCGTTCCGGCGTAGATTCACTAAGCCGCCAACAAGACAGACACCTATGGCGCATGCAGGAAGGAGCCACGCCCACCAACTCCAAGACCATTGGATACGACGACAACTCGCAGAGCCACACCCACCAACTTGGACGCGACGACACAGAAAAAATGGCGTCATTTATATTCGTCTGTTGTGGAGGCCACATGCACTTTCGAGCCACGTTGACTGTTCATAGAGGCATGTTTCTCGCGGAGGTGAATCACCATATGCGGCGTGTAAAACGGTTTGTTAGGGTATCCCATGGGTTCCTTAAAACAATCCTTTACAACTGAGGTTAAAACACAATGAAGTAAGCAGTCTTTTAAAACCCAGTTTTTGGTTACGACGCACGACCGCGTGCACCATAGCAAACTGTTTTACACGCTACATACAGCAATTCACATCCACGACAAACGTGCGTCTTCTTAGATGCTCCTGCAGGAACACGGAAAGTCTACGTGAGTCACAGGTGCATCTAGACTGTGCAAATACGACAACGACTCAAGTGACGAGTTGGAGGTGGGCACATGAGCAATGGCGGTCCGCCAGTTTTCAGTCACGGATGATTGTGTGTTGGTTCGTTCCGTGCATTGTTACAATGTTGTTTTTCTTGCTGATTTATTACATTACCGATTTTTCAAATGTTAATTTTCTCCTTGTGCTTAAAAATCATTTAAAAACCGGCTTGATTATGCGGCGTATGGTACGCCGCGGGTTGGCTAGTTTTTTATAAAACACTAGTCGAAGTTCTGGGATGACCTAGTAAAGTCCCAGAGTTCATATGGCAGGAGTTAAATATTTCTGTTGACACTTTGAGGCCAGTTGAGTGAAATTTACGAAGATGAATGGAGCTGTAATGGACAAACTCAATAGATTTATCATTAAAGACTCCTCATTTTCATTTCTGAAGTTCTTAAAGGCTGATTGTTCTACTTTGCGCAAATAGTGTCTATATCAAAGTTCTGGAAGCCTTGGGGAACGGTGAACATTTTTCCTTCTTCCAATTTCTCTTTTTGTGAAATCTTTTCAGTGCTTTTTAGCTGTTGTTTGTTAAATTTAGTGGTTGTAGGCTATTAACTTAAAAAAAAAAAAAAGGTTGTTCAAGTGATGGTGTAAATGTTACTTTGTCCCTCTAATTCTTGCTATATGGTACGCTTGTCAGCTCCTTGGCAGCTGTGTTAATTGTGAAGCCTGTAGTTGTCCTACATTTAAACCAACACTTGTGACTTGTGTACCTTGACATTCTGTAAACTCTTTTGTAGAGGATTTGGCAAAATCCATCAGCAGTTTGCACTAAATTCTGCATGACAGTTGTGTTCAGTTTTAGTCCAGGACATTTGTTTGATCTGAATGCAGCCTTAGAAATACAGTACTTGCAACTTTTACTTTTGCTGTGGCTTGTATTGCTCAAATATCTGTTATTTATGCATTTTTCATTTATTTGAAGCATTGCAAGTGTTTTTCTTTTGTACTTCTTTCTTAACGCAAATATCATCAAAGTAGTTCATCTAACCTTGTGCCATTCTTACTGGTTTGTGTTTAGTCACCTGTTTATTTGTAGGCTTATTGTTCATTGATGATGAATGCAAAAATCCTTGTTCTTTTTAAATAATTAAATATGTAGATAAAACATTTACCCTAAAAAATATAGCAAAAAAGAAAATGACATTCTTGTCATAATTATAGCATAGTTCTAATAAATGTTCATAAGATGATTATATGAGCATATAAAGCTAACAGGTTTGTAAGCAAAATAGACAAATTTGGCACATAAGTACCAAGCCTGTTGTTTACCAAGCAGTGAGGGGAAATTCTTCATTTCTTTTTCTTATGCTAATTTAAAATGTGAGTTGCTTTATTAAACTCAAGCTCAGTCACTATCCACCCTTCGCACGTGTGTCTTTTTTAAATAAAGGACAAAATGAAAAGGTCTGAACTCGTTAAAGCAGCTTCTCTGTTAATTTTTGCTGGAGACGCACCTCTCTGTCACCAGGGCCACTTTTCTTTCACTCTTTAGTTTTGCTGGACAACCTCTACATCTGTCATTACTATCCATGCACAGGACGACCTCTCAGATTCCTTTTCTCAATATATTACTCCAATTTCTTTACTGTAAAGGCAAATATCCCCATGGTTTCTCTCTTTTCTGAAGTCTGCTTGACATCTTTCTGTTTACAGAAAGTGTTTCAGAAACAAAGGGACACATGTACTTCTCAAGTACAGTATTGCAGTATTTGTTTAAAGGAGCACCACAGCTTCATTGACACGAAGGTTGAGTATTGCATATTTGTTTTTGTGATCTGCCAATTTACAGATTGCTGAACAAGTCACTTGGTTTTAGATCAGAGACTGATTGAATAGACCATCACTAATATGTAATTATTTCAGAATAATCTCTAGGTTCTTTTTTTACACTTCAGATTGCTAACAAAATATTTTATATTACATTTAATAGATATTGGAAAATTTTTCAATAGGCCAATTTGTAATTTAAAAAAAAAATGTCTTTATTATTTAGCACAGCAGAACCCTGATTATCCGTGCCCTGGTTTACCAAGGTTCTGCATGAACCCATGAGAGTCATACACTGCTTTACTTTAAATTAATAAATGCTTTGCCGTGAATACTGCAATGAATGCATAAATATTATACTTTTATATTGTAGCAAGCAAGTGGTCAAGGACCTGGTGACTGAGGGTTTGTGGGTATGACTCGCTCACTTCTCCTCGTCTGCACCCCTTAGGTATTGTCAGTGTGTCCCCAGTGTTGACTGTTCACATAGGATGTTTGTGTTTATACCTGTCAAAATGCTGAGGGTTGTTGGGTTCTCTGGCTCAGAGTCGAACACTTTGCAGTGTGAGCTAAATGCAGAGCTCCATATGGAGACTGTGCAGAGCCTGTCTGTCCACTGTGAGTGGATTTGCACGTTTTGAGTTTTGCTGTTTACATTTGTTTGCAGATTTTCCACTAATTTTTAGTTTACAGGTATACCATTTCTTTCAAAGTCCATACCAGAAGAAATTAATTTAGTACAGAATATTGCCAAGTACTAAGTTGCAGCAATGGTTTGGGCCTTTGAATCCTATAATGGAAACTGTCATTTTTTTGCTAAGTGAAACCTCCATCCATCCATCCATTATCCAACCCACTGAATCCGAACACAGGGTCACAGCGGTCTGCTGGAGCCAATCCCAGCCAACACAGGGCACAAGGCAGGAACCAATCCTGGACAGGGTGCCAACCCATCGCAGGACACACACAAACACACCCACACACCAAGCACACACTAGGGTCAATTTAGAATTGCCAATCCACCTAACCTGCATGTCTTTGGACTGTGGGAGGAAACCCGAGGGCCTGGAGGAAACCCACGCAGACACGGAGAGAACATGCAAACTCCACGCAGGGAGGACCCGGGTTGTCTCCTAACTGCGAGGCAGTTTTTTAAACTCCCCTGACACCGTCTACTTTAGTCTAAAAAGTTTGGTCAGGTTGCAACTCTAAACTGATTCGATAAGAGTGTGCATCAGAGATGCAACAGTTTGTACAGAACTAGTTGAAGCTTTGCACTAATTGCTTCTAGGATAGGCTACAGCTACTTACAGTGCTCTGTTAGAAAAGCAAGTTTAGAAATGGAATAGACAGCAACCTACAATCATGTTAGACAACATTAATAAAAAACGAAGGAATGAAGGACAAATTAATGATCGAATCAGTACACTTTTTATTTTGTCTTTAATGGAAGAGGTTGCGCCACTTAATATTTACACATTTATATTTTAATTTATGCTATTGGTGACATGACTTGTATAACAATTGAGAAAGAGTTGCAGAATTCTGGGTGTTTTGTTCCTTGTAGACACGAGAAAGGTGTGTTCTGCTGACTAACCATAATTATTTCAGTAATGCTTGCAATGGAAAGAAGGATAGCTTTTCATATAAGGCATTGTCAGCATTAATTTTGCAATATATTGAAAGTTTTTTTTTCTGCTTTACTTGTTCTTTTTTTGTACAGCAGTGGATTGACGTATAATGTTATTCTGGGCTAGATTGAAATTCGGGTTGGAAATAAAACAATCTTAGAAATTCAATAATACAGTGTGATATTTATTTACCACCGACACAAATTGTTTGCACGCTTTACAGCTTATCAGTGTGATGTGGAAGAATGTTTGTGCAACAACCTTTTATTTAATTTTTTTTGTTATTATAATGCAGATTGAATTTTTAGAGGGGATGCACTAAAGTGTTATGCCGGGTAGAATGCTTCACTCGTGCTGTGGAAATTTTTACAGTTACCATTTTTAAGATCATGCCTTTGGACATTGTTCTGTTCATACTTATTTCTGGTCAGAGTTTTGGGAGAAAACTGAGGAAGTTGTTGATTTGTTGCTTCTTAAACACAAATGACAATTAATGGTTATTTTATTTTTTATGATAATGGAAAGCAAGCACATTACATTTGTATGGCTCCAAATAAACTATGACCAAAAAGTGCCATTTTAGGTTAACCTGGTGATTTTAGTTTTCTTTTATATAATTAATTAGGTCAGTGTAGTGTCCTAACCCAAGTTATTTCATAATTCTCCCACTCTTTCCTCCACTGGGAGTTGCACTTCATATCCCCTCAGCAGGTGAACAGAACATTTAACACCATGTTTGAGTTTTGGAAATACTTTTAAAAGAGTAGTGTGGGCCTATAACCTACATATAGACAGGTGAGGAAAAACAGTAATGGGAAATATATATATATTAATAAAATTGAGAATTCATTCAGTTCATTTTATAATGTGGACAGAACCAGCAAAATGTTAATGTAAAGTTGTGTTACACCTTACTATCCTCAGCCATGACAAAGGCCTGGTGACTTTGCATACCTTTGATTAACCTTTGGTTGAGCAAAGTAGCTGATTTACATTTTACAAACTATTTCAAAGAACTTCGGCAGTATAAATTAAGAGCAGCTAGCAAGGTTTTAAATGATTTTCTCCAATTAATCACACTTTTGTTGTGATGAGTTGTTTGAAATGCTGTACTGTTGTCCCAACACCATTTATTACAGAATACATGTTTACACACCATACTTATACTGATCTGTTCCTTGTGAAAAGAAGTGCCATGAGCATTTACTATTACAAGCAGTTCTAGTTAAATTGGAATTTATAATATAAGTCAGTCATTTGTTTATCTATAAAAAATATGATTTGGTTTTCAAACTAGGCTTAATGATTGTCTTAACTTGAGATATGGAATGTGCCAGATAATTTCACATTAGAAAGTTGTACAGTGTTCAACATGATCACCTCAAGGCACCAATGTTTTGTATTAGTTGCCTCATACGCTTAAAACCTCTGGTTTTGATCTCTGTTCCTGAATGTGTTGCAGTTTAGGGGCTGCACCTGACTGAATTGTTTAAGGACACTGCAGAGAATTTTACATGTCTTTACATCTGTGGAGAGATACCATCATCAAAATGAACATTCTGTGCCTAAGGGGCAAATAAGGAGATTAATTGTGGATATATTACAACTGGTCTTGTCAGTGGGATTTGTTTTTGTTTTGTGTTAATGTAGAAGGGGGCCAGTTCTAGTAAGTCCTATAGGCGAGTGATGTTTTCATGAGAAAGTCAAAATTAAACCTTTTCCCACAATACAAAATATTGTTTAATTTGTAATCAGAAATTTCTTTAATATTCCCACTCTTATTTCTGTTCATTTACTCAAAATATTTTTTTAAACTTGAATTAAAGTGTTGTAATAGAAGGAATGGCTCCCAAATAATTGAATGAATGATGGTGTCTACACCGCCCACGATCCCCTTCATTGACTTGGAAACACTTTTGGTTTTAAGAAAGAACACTAGTGCAGTCTTGTGTAAGTTTAAATAAAATTAAACTTGTTGAGGGTTGGTCTGGTTAAGAATCAAAGTGTATGTCGTATGCCCTCTTAAATCATGAAAGGAAAGAAACACAAAATAATACAATGTTCTTTTAATCCTAGTCATGACTTTTACGCTAAGGTATAACACACACACACACACACACACACACACCTGGTTGGCTATTTTAAAAGGAGCCCGTGGCAAAGTAATAACACACAGTTTAGTGAATTAAATGTTAAAATATGAGGCATTCTTTTTTTGGAAAACAATGTTTTACTTATGAGCGTGCAAAGTAAACTGTGATTTTTCTTTTCTCATGAAATTGCTATTGCTATGAAAACCTGCTGTCACTGTGTCCGTCTGTAGGCCAAGCCCAGTTTCTTTCTTTTATTTTTTCTTCTTCTCACCTCCCTTGGTGAGCAGGATTTGTAGGATGATGAGTCACTAGATCATGCTCTACTCCTAATAGGTGTAGGGGTGTGATTTAAAAAAAAAAAAAAAGTTGTATTCAGTCTCCCAAAACGTCCACACAAAACAAAATCCTTTAGGTTACTGTGTCAGTCAGCTATCTGTGCACAGCATTAGTGTTCTTGTCATATATAGTACCAAGATTTGTAAAGTGTGTAAAAGGGTGGCAAAAGGCCATGCTAGCCTATATTCTGCCAGCTTAAAATGTGATTAAGTGTAATCCTTTTTACAAGTTGTTCTGGCCCAATGCGTTGGCCAGAACTCCTAGTGCTTGTTGCACCCATATTAAAAGAAAAGCCCTGCAAAGCGTATAAGAGATCTCAGGTACAGCATAGGAATCTTTCAGTCCTTCAGAGTGCAGAGGAATACACCAGCTGTGCTAGAGGATGGATTTGATTTTTTTGGTCTGTTCAGTATAACCTGTCACCACATTCTTCAGTTTTTGGTACACAAGTATACTTCTGGAAAAATCAGTGTTAAGCATAAAAAAGAAAGGTATTCCCATAATACTGTGAACAGTATTATGGGAATGATTTTCATGTCTACGTTGTACCCTGTATTTGCAGAAGTAGCAATTAATAATCTTCTAATAAAAACTGCATGAATTGTGTACATTTTCAGCATACGACTAGATAACTGGCATGTGGATTATGTGACACAAGTAATGTGAGCTTTTTTCTTTATTCCATGGACATTTTTCACTTCATTTGGCATAGTGCAGCACTGGTCACCATTGAGATCTATTATGTCATGAACGTTTTGATATTGTTGTACATAAAAACATGAGATTAAAAATTTTTCTCTGCCATCACTATAAACTATTTGGATTAAGTAACATATTAAAACATATCTTTTAGGGTGGCATATTCCTGTAATTGCTTATTTTAGGTTTAAATAGCTCCATTTAGGTTTTACATGCTTCCTGTTGTCTTAACCAGCTACTAGCTAATCTTAAGAATCAAATGACAAATGGATACCAAGAATTCCTTCCAACTTCATTCCATTAAAAAGGGTTTGTATATACTGTACATCATGAAGTATCTGTGCTAATAGAACAAATGATAGAGATAAAGAAACCACCAAGAAGTATAAACCTGTCCCAGTCCACAAGAAAAAGGATAACGTTCTCAGAAAAAAATATGTAGTGATAAAGATTTGTATTGGAAGAATACTATAATAATAAGCCATATAATTATGTAGCAAGTTTCATTATCAGCAAGGACTGGCTTCTAAATAGAAAACTGTTTGTAACAAAAAACGGCAGCCACTTTGACCTTCCAGAATCATAATTGAGGACTCCTGACCTATAGCTAAGTTGCTTTTGCTTAACATGCAGAATGCATTCATAAGTCATCGTAGTCATTAATCATTTTCACTCCTCCTATCCAGAAGAGTGTCATAGTGGTGAGGTGACAAACTCAGCTGGGCCGACCAGACCTCCCTAACCTACAGCCCCTCCAGAGGCCCTCAGACTAAGCCAGAGATATTTTTTCCTTTAGTGAGTGAAGGGTCTGTCCCCTGGGTTTTCTCAGTGGGCTGTGCCTTGAACACATGCCATGGTAGGCTGCAAGGGGGATGTTCTAACTAAAAACACAAACCACATCAGTTGGCTCCTGTTGATCTGGAGAAGTATGGGATATGCTTTAATGTCCCTGCATATTGCTGAGCTTCTTACCTTATCACAGAGTGCAAGTCCAGTAATCTTGCTCAATATCCTAATTTTGGCTACTTGAACATGAAATGTCATTCTTTTGGTTGCAGTAGAGCTTTTGACCAGGGGTAAGGAGTGAGTAGAATAGCTAAAAGTTAATTAGACCGACCGCTTAACTCTTGCTTTTCTACTACATCATTTACATCTGCAGATCTAGTGCAGTGGCACCAGTTTTTTTTTGCTCTGTCTCAAGATCACCTCTTTCTTCACCTGTGTACAGGATACAGAGATACTTAATTTTCTCTGCCTTGGACATCAGCTACTGACTTACCTTAACAGAAAAGACATGATTTGGAGGTAATAATTCTTATGCTAACCAGATCACATTAGCTGAGATCCTTTTAGCATCCTCTGGAGAGCAGTTTGATGAAGCCAAAATCACAACACAATTTGCAAAAAGCAAGAGATTTAGTCCTTAGCCTCCCAAATTAGACACCTTGTAATCCTCAACCTCACTTTGATGCTTTTGACACTCTTCTTCAAATGTTTCAATTAAAGTGTAGTTTGCAGTAGTGCACATGATTGGTGTAAGGTCGGAGCACATTTAACCCATACTACTATCTGTACTGGTCATCGTCTTAATAAGGTTCTGGCGATTGGTAAAATAAACAAGGTTGTTATAAATATTTTAGATGGTAATACGTGTCCCACTCAAATTTCAGGATATTCAGAACACAAATATTTTAAGATTTCATCTTTAATGTTAATTTATTAGTAATGGTGCAAAATAAAATTTGCAATGATTTTTATTTGTGTGTTTTTTTTTTTAATTATAAGAGGCTGCTTTGGTTAGTTCGTGACTACTTGTGGCACAATCAGCCTGTTGCCATAGGTACAGAAACGCAGCACCTCTGATCAAGAAACATGAAGAGGTAGATGCACTTTAATAATAAGGAACACAATTGTCCAGACCATGCACTTAACTAAATGCTGACTTTTAAAATTCTACTTTATTTGCTTTTGTAATTGATTCATGTTTATGATGCACTTGTTCATGATATAAATACTTTGCATTAATGATTGCTATAAAGAAATTATATTTAAAATGTCAGTTGCTTAGTGATATTTTAAGGGAAACAAACATCATGTTTAAAATTTTTTTTTTTTTTTTAAGAGAACCATTTTAATTCACTTTTAAGTAGCTTTCTGAAAGGACATATAGGCTCTTAAAGTTTTAATACCCATCACTTTTCATTGCTTCTTTATTAGCCTAAACATTGGAGTCTTTTATTTTAAGTGTGGTTAGGGCTTTGAAGTTTTGTTTTTTTTCGTAAATGGACATTAGCAAATCCATCAGGAACAAACCCTAAAGGTCCAGCTAATTCATCATTAAACACACAGTCACTTGCACATTTCTCAGTTCAGAGATTTAGTTTGTTGGTTTTGAACATGTTGAGAGAAACATTTGAACCCTGTTAAGACTTTGCACGTGTCCTTGTTATATAATTTGATCCAGATATTCATCGACATTACTGTATTATTGTTTTGGTAAGCCAGATTGTTCAGAAATTATTGACGAGGCTGTCCAAGTTCTGCTTTTTATTCACTTTCATGGGTAATGGTCTCACTTCATTACCCTTCCTTTTCAAAGTATTTGTCTTACTTTCCATATGAGCTGAATTTGTCTAAGTGTTGTCCATTAATATTTGTAAACCAGGAGAGTAAAGAAAGTGATTTTATTCAACCATCAGTTCTGAAAATTTAAAATCGCAAAAATGTCAGTAAGGAATGCATACTGATAACCATTACTGATTGTTTGAGGAAAGCAGGCTGCTCTCGTTAATCAAAATAATTTAGTCAAATATACTTTTGTTTAAAGCCAACCTATCCTTAGTTGTGTTTCCTTTCTGTGAACTGTTTGTACAGACACAGAGGCACTCAGTTGTACCTCATACAACAGAGGTAGTCTCTAGTTGAGGGACTGGTTTCTTCTGTTAAGATTTCTGCACATGTGAAAGCTGCATTTAAATTGCAGGTATATTGGTTTCTAGCTTAGCTTCTCGTCCTTCTTCATCAGCTGCTGTTTCTAGATTATGTTACAAAATGTCTCTTATTCTTTCATACAGTATTGAAGTTACTGAAGTTGAAAATTCAAGTCAAGCTTAGGTGAATTGCGTTGCTAAGTGCAGGTAAATTGTGGGAAGCTGGTGTATTTTACAGTGCATTAGATCACGTTTAAAATGAACTTCATCATTGAATTTATAAATCACTGTTCGCTGTCACTTGTCAGAGGCTAGTGTTTCAAGGCTGCTTGACAACTTGGGCACTATACAGTTTGTGTGCTGCAGTTTTGTGATTCTATCTAAACATGATTGAATTAGAATATGTAATTGTTAGTAAACCTTAACTTGGAAGCAAAATCATCTTTAAGGCTTTGTTTACAGCTAATACTGGATTGTTCAGTTGCTAATATATCAGATATTGTGGCTTTAATTTGCAACATCTAGACAATACAATAAGGTAAGAATTTGAAAAATATTTGCTTCTGCCGCAAATTCTGCTCATTCTTATCTATAACCAAACGCATCCACTGGAAATAATAAATTACCCCTTACATCATCATCAAATGTTAACTGAGTGCTGTGCCCATGCATCCTTTTTGACTTAATTATGGCACCCACTTTTCAGTGCCCTATATATAAGATTTTTCACCCGTAACCCACCTGTTTTAGAGTGATTGACCATCTCACCCTGTAGTACTGATGATCATTTTAGAAGAAAAGAAAATTTAGGATGTTTTCATGGATTGTGAAGAAAGAACGTACACTAAATGGAAAGTAAAACCCATTAAAGTCTGTGCTGGGTCACAGTTGACCCAAAGGACTTGGCAGTTTTTGTTATAAGCTACAGCTGTTTAAAAATGTTATATTTGTAAATATTTTTGCCTTTTGTAAAGTTAGGACACTTTATTAAAATTGTTAAATTTCCAAATTGAAAGGTGACATTTAGATTGATTTTATGAGTTGTCAATGGTTGGTCAAAATGGATGCGAAAGACAGGACAAGGTAAACTTTTTTTGAAAACTATGCATATTATGGAGGTGCTTGCATTTTTTTTTTTTTTTACTGTTTATTAATTAGGGCAAATGTAGGAAAAGTCACAAAGTATTGAACCGTAAACTTCAATGGTTAAGTTTATTATAATATTTTGTATTAGTTCAGCCCTTAAAAATTGGGATATTGTAGTGCTTAAATCTATGTTGCATATATTAGAAATTCTTGCATGGTATCTTGGAAGAATCAATTTGCCTTCTTTTAGCAAGGTGTCATCTTTTGCTTTAATCAGTAATTCAGAAAAAGAGCAAAAAAGTTCTTAGAAATTTGTGTAGCCTTTTTTTTTTAATCTATTACGGTAATAAGGCAAGTTTGCTTTTATTTAGTTAGATTTAATCCATGTAAATATGTACTTGTATTATAAGATAAATAAAATTCAAGAGTGTAAAAGAAAAAACTATCACGTAAGACTGCTGAGACTGTATATTCTTTGACCCAAGTAGTCTGGTACATTGTAACACTGAATTAATAAGGCTGCATTCATTGCACTATTTGCTTGTCTTTTATTGTTTGGACTTTGAAATAAACAGCTTGGGGAAGTCAATAAAAAATTATTTTAAAGGTCTGTATGGCATTGATATGGGAGCAGTGAAAAGCATGACTCCACTTTTAATGAACTTTGGCACTTACTACAATTTAGTTGGCTTATTGGCTCGTTAATGATTTGTATGCTGGTCCATGATATTAACAGTGAAGGTGCAAATTGCTTTTGGGAACTTTTTGGCATATATTTAAATACTGGATTTACATTTCTATATTCCTTAAGTAAGGAATGAAAGTTTACCAAACAGCCTATTAAATATTTTTAAAGAAAGATTTTATAAAGTCTGTAAAGGCAAACAGAATAGAGTACAAACTACTTAATGTTTTGATATACAATGAAAATGAGATGAGAATTGATTTGAAGTGTTCTGTGCTTATAATTGGTTTTTGATTAAAGAAAAAGGGTTCAGGAGAACACAATAGGAGGTGGAATTTACAGTTGTTCTGAGACTGAATGTTGCTGAAAAATAATTATTACCTTCAAAGTTGCATTTATATCTGTTCATCAAATACCATATCTTTTATAAAGAACATTCAGCATAAAGGAAAATGCTTGCAAGGGCCCTCAAGTGATTTAATCAGGAAATTTGAATGTGCCTGCATTCAATGCCAAAGAAGTTGAAAACAGAGTTTCACAATTACCTGACTTTTTTGGCGTGCACATTTTAAGAGTCGTCTTTGGGGTCATCTTTGTCGTATTTTTCATTTCATGATGCGCCAAATGTTTTCAGTGAAAGGTCTGGACTGCAAGCAGGCCAGTTCAGCATCTGGACTTTTATACTACAAAGACATAATGTTGTAATAGATTCAGTGTGTGGTTTAACATTGTCTTGCTGAAACATGCAAGGCCTTCCTTGAAAAAGATGTCACCTGGATGGGAGCATGTTACACTAAAACCTGTATAATACCTTTCAGCAGTGATGGTGCCTTTCCTGATGTACAAGCTGCCAGTTCCATAGGCACTAATGCATTCTCATACCATCAGATATGCAGGCTTTTGAACTGAGCACTAATAACAAGCTGGATAGTCCCTCTCCTCTTTAGTATGGAGAATGCAGCGTTTGTGTTTCCCAAAAAGAATTTCAAATTTCAATTTGTCTGCCGACAGAGCAGTTTTCCATTTTGCCTCAGTCCATTTTAAATGATCTTTAGCCCAGAGAAGACAACTTCTTTTCTAAATCATGCTCACAAATGGCTTCTTCTTTGCATGATAGAGCTTTAACCTGCATTTGTGGATGGCACAGCAACTGTGCTCATAGACGGTGATTTCTGGAAGTGTTCCTGAGCCCATACAGTGATTTCCATGACAGAATCAGGCTTGTATTTAATGCAGTGCTGCCTGAGGATCATGGCCATTCAGTGTTGATTTTTGGCCTTGTCTGTTACACACAGAGATTTCTCAAGATTCTCTCAATCTATTCATAATATTATATACTATAGGTGATGAGATATTCAAAGTCTTCTCAATTTTCCATTTTTCTTCTTCTTTCGGCTGCTCCCGTTAGGGGTTGCCACAGCATCATCTTCTTCCATATCTTTCTGTCCTCTGCATCTTGTTCATTTACACCCATAGTTCCACTCTCTTTACTTTCCTCCTCTCCTCCTGCCTCTGGGCATGTCTCCCCCCCCATTCTTCTCCTTCGGTCAACAGTAGTCCAATTTCCACCAGCACCTTGTTGGCTAACAGTACTGGTGGCGGTCGTTGTAAACCCGGGGTTTGACCAATCCGGTATGGAAATTTGTATTGTTGTCCACATATTGATTTGGCAAAATTTTACACCAGATGCCTTTCCTGACAGAACCCTCCCCATTTATCCAGGCTTGGGACTGGCACGAAGAAGCACACCGATTTGTGCATCCCCTGTGGCTGGATTCTTCTCAATTTTACAGTGGTACGGAAAGTATTTAGACCCCCTTCAATTTTTCACTCTTTGTTATATTGCAGCCATTTGCTAAAATCATTTAAATTAATTTTTTTCCTCATTAATGTACACACAGCACCCCATATTGACAGACAAAAGAAAGAATTTTTGAAATTGTTGCAGATTTATTAAAAAAGAAACTGAAATATCACATGGTCCTAAGTATTCAGACCCTTTGCTGTGACATTCATATATTTAACTCTATTTAAGAAATGCTTTCCATTTCTTCTGATCATCCTTGAGATCACCTTCATTTGAGTCTAGCTGTGTTTGAGTATACTGATTGGACTTGATTAGGAAAGCCACATACCTGTCTATATAAGACCTTACAGCTCACAATGCACGTCAGAGCAAATGAGAATCATGAGGTCAAAGGAACTGCCTGAAGAGCTCAGAGACAGAATTGTGGCAAGGCACAGATCTGGCCAAGGTTACAAAAAAATTTCTGCTGCACTTAAGGTTCCCAAGAGCACAGTGGCCTCCATAATCCTTAACTGGAAGACGTTTGGTACGACCAGAACCCTTCCTAGAGCTGGCCATCCAGCCAAGCTAAGCTACCGGGGGAGAAGAGCCTTGGTGAGAGAGGTAAAGAAGAACCCAAATATCACTTTGGCTGAGCTCCAGAGATGCAGTCAGGAGATGGGAGAAAGTTGTAGAAAGTCAACCATCACTGCAGCCCTCCACCAGTCAGGGCTTTATGGCAGAGTGGCCTGTCGGAAGCCTCTCCTCAGTGAAAGACACATGACAGCCCGCATGGAGTTTGCTAAGACTCTCTGTAAGATTCTCTGGTCTGATGAGACCAAGATAGAACTTTTTGGCCATAATTCTAAGCGGTATGTATGGAGACAACCAGGCACTGCTCATCACTTGTCCAATACAGTCCCCACAGTGAAGCATGGCGGTGGCAGCATCATGCTGTGGGGGTGTTTTTCAGCTGCAGGGACAGGACGACTGGTTGCAATCGAGGGAAAGATGAATGCGGCCAAGTACAGGGATGTCCTGGACAAAAACCTTCTCCAGAGTGCTAAGGACCTCTGACTGGGCCGAAGGTTTACCTTCCAACAAGACAAGGACCCTAAGCACACAGCTAAAATAACGAAGGAGTGGCTTCACAACAACTCTGTGACTGTTCTTGAATGGCCCAGCCAGAGCCCTGACTTAAACCCAATTGAGCATCTCTGGCGAGACCTAAAAATGGCTGTCCACCAACGTTTACCATCCAACCTGACAGAACTGGAGAGGATCTGCAAGGAGGAATGGCAGAGGATCCCCAAATCCAGGTGTGAAAAACTGCATTTTTCCCAAGAAGACTCATGGCTGTATTAGCTCAAAAGGGTCCTTCTACTAAATACTGAGCAAAGGGTCTGAATACTTAGGACCATGTGAAATTTCAGTTTTTCTTTTTTAATAAATCTGCAACAAATTCAAAAATTCTTTTTTTTGTCTGTCAATATGGGGTGCTGTGTGTACATTAATGAGGGAAAAAATTAATTTAAATGATTTTAGCAAATGGCTGCAATATAACAAAGAGTGAAAAATTGAAGGGGGTCTGAATACTTTCCGTGCCCACTGTACATTGAGGGACGTTATTCTGAAATTATTCCACAATTTGTAGACACAGTTTTTTACTTCTGAGAGGCACTGCCTCTCTAAGATGCTCTTTTTATACCCGATCATGTTATTGGCCTTTTGCCAATTAGCCTAATTAGTTGCACAAAATGAGCTAATATTTATCATGAAATAGTAAGAAAACATGGGTTTATGATATTTGCAAATCATTGCATTCTGTTTTCATTTACATTTTACACTGCATCTCAACTTTTTTGTATTTGAGTTGTGTGTGTATATCGTGTGTGTGTGTATGTATGTATATATATATATATATATATATATATATATATATATATATATATATATATATCATTGTCTGTGTGTGTATCGACATACAGATTGGATTTTAAATAGCTGTGCAAACTTGCTGAACTTTTGGGCTTTGTTGTATCAAGGCAAAAATCCTGTTGTACCTTTTTATAACCTTTAATAAGATACTGTAACCAACTGCGTTTAAGTGAGAAACAAATGAATCATTCCTTGAAAATGTAAAAAAAAAAAAAATACTTTCCATGTATGTAAAAATTTTGGTACCCACTGGACATTAGTTAATTTCCAAATTTTGAATTGATCAACTCATTGTGTAATCACCACCTTGTAGTTCTCAGCATTAGAAAATTGTATGTTGAAAAATCTACAACATCTCTTGTAATGCAAAGTTAGTTGTGTCATCTTATACTACACTGATCCTTTGTTGCCTCATTTTATTTAATTATAAGACTCCTTATCCATCCATTATGTCACTGTAGGAAGCTTATGTACTTTTCTAGTTAAAATTAGAAAACAAATGTTTTCCATCCAAAGAACTGCCATAAGCTTAAGAATATATTAATGTTGTCCTCAAATAAAAGTAAACATGCTGGGTATTTGCTAACCTTTCGGATGATTCATTACCTTTGAAAGACAATTATATATTGGGTTATCCAGTTTTTTAGGTTTCCAGATGAGTTGGGGATGGTGTCGAAGTTGAATTTGATATTGAACATAACATTAACCTATTATAGAGTTACATTTATTTTAATGTAATTTTCATTCTAGTTTTCTCCAGCCGTTCTCCTTTCTGTTGCAGGAACTCGTAGCTAATTTTTGAAGAGTGTTAAGTGGAGACTACTGTTAAAGCCTATTTATATGTAGGTCTTCAGTTACTGATTCAGCATAATAGTGAGCATGCGATCAGTTCTCAATGGCCGCTGAAGCTGCATACAGCATACTGCCTTGACACTATTTATTCCCCCACAATACACCGAAAATTGTCGCATCACATCCTTGTGCCACATCCTGTATTTTCATTTGGAAATGTCAAACCTGCTCTGCATTCCCATCAGCTCACAGATTTGTCTCTCCACCTTTTAATATATGTCTTTGCTTGTCAGTCATCTCAGTTTGATTGTTTCACAAGGTATGAGAGAGACAGTGGTGTTGCCGGGAATATTGATTATATTTTCTTACCACAAAAAACCAAAGCTATTTGTGGTATTGACGGTTTTATAGGCCATGTTTCGGATCACATACTTCTGTAATACATGCTGAAATACATGCTGAATAGACCCCCTGACCTATTACTCGCCACAGACTTAGTGCTTGGGAGTACTTGGCTAATTCTAAAAGAAATAGTTCCCAGTGGGAGCATGCAAAGTAAATATAGTAAAGGTCTGAGTACTGGGCCCTGTGGGGCACCATATTTAATTTCTGATATTGATTATGGCTTGTATATATTTATAATTTTTGACCAGAATGACCACTTTAATATATGTGAATGTTAATCTCTGACAAAACAAAAGAGAGTAAAACAGCAAAATGTATTTTGATTTATTTGTTTTTTTGTTTCAGCTTTCTTCTCTTTTCATTTCAGGGTAAACCATATGTGTTTGACCGGGTATTCCAGTCCAGTACAACGCAGGAACAAGTGTACAATGCTTGTGCCAGACAGATTGTTAAAGGTAAGGCCTAAAACCTTATCTGATTTTTGCCTGTGTTGTTTGTGATACTCAGTTTCCTTCCTTATAACATAAAAATAAAGTTTACTGTTTTAGTGCTATTATGTGTATGAATATAGGTGTGAATTGTTTCCATGCTGAGGACTTTCATCCTGTTGAGAGCTGCAACCTGACTTGGGCTACTGGGCTGGGGATTGGATAACTTGGAGCTGGATTGTGTGTGTTTCAGAATGTTAAGTCGTAGTATGTTATGTATGTATGTAATGTTAATCGTTTGTGAGGCTGTAAGTAGCAACTGTTTTTTTCAGTTTGTCATATCATCTCATTTAGTAAAACTAAAAATTGGATTAAATAAGTAAATTAAACAATATTAATGAGAGAGATTTCTGAATAATAAAACACTTATTTGATGTATATCTTGTGTATCAGTAGAGCAAGCAAATAACTTTTAGTACATATGGTAGCTTGCACATGTTTGAACAGAATGGGAGTAAGTAAAATGTGGGTGATGTAGTTAACCCTGCTAAGAACCCCCATTTTAGAATTAGGATATTAGAATAAATTAACATTATTCAACTTTCTTCTCTCAGCAAATATCTGATCGCTTATGTGAGGTGCCTTGAAGTCAAAAGTCAAACTGCTTGAAAGGAATTTTGAACTGACAAATGGGACGACAGAGGCTTTATATGTTACTAATCAGCTAATATTTCCTGAAAGTGGAAATGCAAACAAAATTTTACATCAGTAAATGGTACTTACAGTACTTTAAACAGTCACTTGTTGACAAACTTGATTTTAAAAGCATTATTATAAAGCAGCTTTGAAGATGTGTTGTAAGTGCAATGCTGCAAATAGAAGCATCCTGAGTAATTTCTGTGTTATTGGTTGATATTGTAAGGTTTGAATTTTGATGTTGGTAGATTTTTTCATTTTAGTAGAACTGACTCAGCAATGTTGATATTTTAATTTCTGAAAAAAAAAAATCAGTGAATATATTTTGCATTGCACATGTTAAGGTAAAATAAATTAAGATAATGCTAGTGCTACTTCCACCCAGTCTATACAATCTGCATTATTTGTCACATGGGGAAAGTCTGTCAAAAACCCAATAAAATTCTATTAATTATTTGAGTGCAATAATACTTTTTGTGAAGTGAGCACCTCTAATACTTGCACAACCTATCAGAATACTAAAAAACAATTCTGGTGGGATTTTTGAGCAGGGCGGCACGGTGGCGCAGTGGGTAGCACTGCTGCCTCGCAGTTAGGAGACTCGGGTTCACTTCATGGTTCCTCCCTGCGTGGAGTTTGCATGTTCTCCCCGTGTCTGTGTGGGTTTCCTCCCACAGTCCAAAGACATGCAGGTTAGGTGCACTGGCGATTCTAAATTTTCCCTAATGTGTGCTTGGTGTGTGGGTGTGTATGTGTGCACCCTGTGGTGGGTTGGTGCCCTGTCCGGGGTTTGTTTTCTGCCTTGCGCCCTATGTTGGCTGGGATTGTCTCCAGTAGACCCCCGTGACCCTGTAGTTAGGATGTAGCTGGTTGGATAATGGATGGATGGATTTTTGAGCAGAGACACCTTTAATGAGTTGAAATCGTTATATCCTAGGGACTGTTAATATGAAGGATGTTCAAAAAGTTTCTGCACTTTTATATTTTTAGTGCAAACGGTGAAGTTGGGAGTAGTAGTAATTGGGCATTAAAAAGTTGCGAAGGTGACTATGTGATAGAGTAAAAAAGAACTGCGGAAACTTTTTGAATGTTCCTTGTATATGCTGGATGTAAGTGACATTTTAGTAGGCTAATGTACTTTTCATATTTATATAACAGGCATTCATACAGTTTATTTTAATGTTATTGGTCTATTATATTATTAATGGAAAATAAGATGTATATAATGTAGTTTGAAATAAATCGACTATTACAGTTTTATATGAACTTTGTTTTCCAGTTACACAATTAGACGAATTGTACCCAAGTGTAATCTAAAGATTGTGAGATTGTTTATGTCTGCATTTTCACAGATGTTCTAGAAGGGTACAATGGCACAATATTTGCATATGGACAGACCTCTTCTGGGAAAACACATACAATGGAGGTAATTTCCATTATGTCTTTACTGTATGTTAAAATTATTTCTTACATTGGATGTAATAGACCCTAAAATTACACAGACTACATTAATACTGTTTTACATTGGTTATAGGTAGTAATGGGCATTAATTGTATTTGAATCAGAGTTATGAAGATCAAAAAAAATACCACCGCTTAACACATTGCATTTTATTAGTGTGCTTGATTATGTATTTATGATTTGCCTTTTACAAATAATGCTAAAGGTACAAAAGAGCAAATAAAGCAGACACTTGGTACAAGATGTTCCTGTCTTAAGCTCATTTCTTCTATTTTGAAAATTAATATTAAAAATATGTTGCAGTATCATTTTATACTATGTGTGTATATATCTGTGTGTGTGTATATATAAATAAAATAAAAAGAAAGAGAAGGATCTTTGTAAGGATTAGGCACTTCCATTTTCTTTAGTTGTGACCTACAATTTTGACAAAATTCTTAATAGTTTTGGTCATAACCATAAAGAGCTCTGACTGCCATCTGACCCAGCCCTAACTTTCAAAATGGCACCCATTTGAAAACAACATTTTTGGGCCTATTTCTGCACATAATTTCTTTGCATGGAAAGATTACTGAATGAAATCTTAGAGTACATAGCAAGACACTTGCTGAATTGATTAAGGGTAGCCCCGTCCCTGGCCTGAATAGGGCCTGACCCACATATTCCAATGAGATTTGGATATCCTATGACATTTAACAAGTCACAAGGACAAACTCTTCAAAAAGTTGCAATTTACTTACCTAATCCTGTTCACTTGAAAATGTCAGAAAGTTCAAGTTGAGAAAACTACGATTCAAAGAAAACTAATATAAAGGTGCTCCAGAATTTTTACTCAGTATGTTTTTTATCCTGAAGTTTTGTAACTTTTTACATTTAGTATAAATAAATATATACTTAATTTCCTTATTGTGTAAAAAAGGATTTCCGTATTTTGTATGTCTTATTACCTAATAAGACGTTGGGTGGTTGGTTTTGAAACATACCTCTGAGGATTAAAAAAAAAAAAAATACATGCATAGTGCAGGCTAGAATTCTAGTATATAAAATCTGTTAGGAAGACCAGAAAAAATCATTACCTTTTGTTTTTAGATATTCAAATATTGTTCACATGACTTTTTTTTTTTTTGAGTCAAATAAAGCTTACAGTAGTTTTAGAGAAGCTGCCCTTATGTCTGGACAGCTGGAGAGTCAGTCTATTCATTGCCTTCCCTCCCACTTTATAAACATGCTGCTGCTTCCTTTGTTGAGTCTTGGCTCCATAAAGCTATGCCAAGTCCGGTTCGTCTTTTGTCCAACCTTTACCTTTTCCTGTTTCTAATCTAATCATCCTTTTATTATGGGTTACAGTGTCAGTTGATCAGTGCAACAAGTGCTTTTAGCAGGTAACTTGCAAGTTCATAAGGTGCTTAAATCTAAATCTGTAAACAGAATACTGGATCCTAGCAGTCTTAAGACTCAAATGTATTTTTAATTCTTACAAATCTATTAATCCTTTAAATCCTTTCCAGCTATTAATAGCAGGTAGTGGTGTTATTAGGTATGTAATTTTTTGTGAACTCTCACAAAAGATTTGATATGCTACACATGCAGTTAAACTTTGACCAGTGGTTAGTCATATCTGTCCCGTATAAGATAGTAGCTTTATCTGAAACATCTTTCTAAGGAAATTTTTATTTTTATGACACTGCAACTGACTGTTAATTTCTTCCACCTTTTCCCTAGGGAAAACTCCATGATCCAGATGGTATGGGTATTATTCCCAGGATAGTACAAGATATTTTCAATTACATTTACTCAATGGATGAAAACCTAGAGTTTCATATTAAGGTAAAGATGAGATGGGAGTTTGCTTTGGGCTTTCTTGTCAGTTTCCTGTTCATCATCTAAAGTTCAAACTTTCCCAGCCAAAGATATTTGTGTCTTTAGTTGAATTATTTTTCAATGGTTTAGCTAAATTCGTAATTCTAAAGGAAAGAACACTTTTGTAATTATATGCTTTGCCAACAGTGGTTTGCTAAAAATGATAAATATTATGAGAAGGCATTAGCCATTTCTTTAGGGTGACGTTCCCCAGTCTAAGTGATAGAAAACCTCATTTACTGCAGGTTTCTTATATAGGTTCCAATTTTTCACTTTTATAGGACTTGCCACCTAATTAGAATGGTTGTAATACCCAAAAACGGAATGAGGTTTTAGTTTTATTGTTGAGAAGGTAATAATGGAGCCATTAAGTTGATATATCATTTGTACCTGTTTGTGATTAGATAGATAGATAGACACTTTATAAGTTAACTATAGAAATATGGGAAGAAAATTATTTTGGGTGTGCTGGAAGGATGGCTGCGTTTCTCACCAAATTACAATAATATGCAGGCAGTTATTAAATGCAGAATTAGAGTAGAAATGACTCTCCTAAATATATGATTTGGTAATTAACAGCAAGACTTGGCTTCCGTTAAAAAAAACGTTTTCAGCAGAAATTATTGCAACATTTCTGGCAGTAGGTGACCAGTATTTTGACTAGGAGCCGTGGTCGTCAAGCATGGGCAGATTTTTCTTATGTACAGAAATAAACTTGCAGTAAGATAGATACTTTATTAATCCCAAGGGGAAATTCATATACTCCAGCAGCAGCATACTGATAAAAAACAATATTAAATTTAAGAGTGGTAAAAATGCAGGTAAAACAGACAATAACTTTGGGTAATGTTAACGTTTGCCCCCCTGGGTGGAATTGAAGAGTCGCATAGTGTGGTGGAGGAACGATCTCCTCAGTCTGTCAGTGGAGCAGGATGGTGACAGCAGTCTGTGTGAAGCTGCTCCTCTGTCTGGAGATGATCCTGTTCAGTGGATGCAGTGGATTCTCCATGATTGACAGGAGCCTGCTCAGTGCCTGTCGCTCTGCCACAGATGTCAAACTGTCCAGCTCCGTGCCTACAATAGAGCTTGCCTTCCTCACCAGTTTGTCCAAGCGTGAGGCATCTTTCTTTATGCTGCCTCCCCAGCGTAGAAGAGGGCACTCGCCACAACCGTCTGATAGAACATCTGCAGCATCTTATTGCAGATGTTGAAGGACGCCAGTCTTCTAAGGAAGTATAGTCGGCTCTGTCCTTTCTTGCACAGAACATCAGTATTGGCAGTCCAGTCCAATTTATCATCCAGCTGCACTTCCAGGTATTTATAGGTCTGCACCCTCTGCACACAGTCACCTCTGATAATCACGGGGTCCAGGAGGGGCCACCAGCTCCTTGGTTTTGCTGGTGTTCAGGTTTAGGTGGTTTGAGTCACACCATTTAACAAAGTCCTTGATTAGCTTCTTATACTCCTCCTCCTGCCCAATCCTGATGCAGCCCATGATGATAGTGTTGTCCGCGAACTTTTGCACGTGGCAGGACTCCGAGTTGTAAGGACCCACCAGTAACATTTTTCTATGTGAAGATGAGGATATTGACTGCCTTAAAATTGTTCAGTATATTTAATCTAGGAATTTGGAATATTTGCCTTATATTTGCTTTAAGAAAAAAATGGTTATTAGTGACTGGGGAAGGATTAGGATTTATTGTTTAGACAAACATTATTTTACATTTGTCATTTTTTTTTTTAAGGTTTCATATTTTGAAATTTATTTGGACAAGATTAGAGACTTGCTGGATGGTAAGTTTTTTTCACCATGCTTGCCGTACAACTTTAATTTAACATGTGATCTTGTACCATTATCTTGTATTCACAATTGAATTCCCTTATTTTTTTCTATCTTCGAATTTTAAAATGTTTAATGGCACTTAAAGCTAAATATTTTAATCGCATACTTTTACAGTGACAACAGAATTAGTAATTTTGAGACATCCTTTGCCAAAGTACCTTTTCATTTAAAAAAAATTTCTTCCTTCACAGACTTATTTGTTTGTTCCGTCTCTTGGTAGTAAAGTGTGTAACTTGGGTTCTTAAGTGCAAAAACTCAATCAAGTATTCACATGGCTGTCTGAGAAGTACTTGCTGCTGTTTGCGCTATCTGATCATTTCAGAAATATTTATTAGGTGTATTATATCCAAGTGAAGACTCAAACACAAATTATGTTTGAATCCAGTTGGTGCCAATAATCCTTATGACTGTGTATTTAAGGATTTTTAAGTGTTTTTTATAGTAAATTGGCTAGCCTAAGTACTTCACCCTTTGGCATGATTAAACACTTTAAAAAGATAAGATCTGTTCTTAAGGCACCTAGGATTCTCCTCTTACCTCCCCTCTACTCTCAACCTTTGTGTTATAGGTCTCTCAATCAGAAGAGAGGCTTGTCTGGCCGATGTCTCATATTTTATATACCACAAGGGAATGGGAAATAAAAAGGGCAACCATTGCAGCTGAATTGCCATCCTTGGATAGCTTTCATACAGCTCTGACACAGTCAGGCAGCACATTATTGGCTATCAGAAAAGGGGACGAGCTTACGACACTTAGTAAAACCGTGCTTGATAGTCGTCATGGAGTTGTGAAGTTTGTCATGCCCTAGAAGTTCTATTTGTGTAATTTCACATACTTGAACGATGAAGTTTGACATCCCCTCCAACTCTAAGTCATATAATGTGACACTACTATGTGTCTTTCCGTACACAGACTAAACCATCAATGCACTAAATTCAAATATGTGCATCAGTTGTATCTTTCTTACTGCGAACATCATGAAATGGAGGCAGACCAAGGACACCCGTTACTTGTGTATACAATCGGCCTTTGGGACATTTATGTGCATGCTTTTGCAGAGCCCACCAGTGCATGTCTGCTGGTCCTCTTCTGATTAATATTCCCCTACTGTCAGATTTTTCTCCTGTTAGACTTGTATTTTTTATTTCCAGTGAAATTTGCTCTGGTTAGCAAAAATAGCAGAACAGATTTTGATGCCTGAAATCTTCAGAGTATCATTGGTTCAGTTTTTGAAATCTTGTCTTCTTAATTTAAGCTTTATTGAGCTTTCTGTGGCATAGTTAAACAGGTTAACTGGATTAAACATTGAAAGATGGTTCTCTGTGATGCAGCTGGTTCAGGATTGGGTGGCCAGTTTTTAGTGCTGTTACCCTGTTTCTTAACTCCTGTTTTCCTTCTTCTCTTGAAAGCCTGCTGTAGGTGCTTGTACCTCCTGCTGTCTTGGGCTTAGGCATCTTTTTGCTGCCACCCTTCAGATTCTTTTTCAGGATTTGGGAGGGCAGGTGGATGTTTGGTGTTTAGGAGTTTTCTTTCTATTTACTTAAATTTTATGGACTTGTTTCACACTTTCTCCAACATTTTATCTCAGTTTAAAATTTTATTAGACTGAAAAGAGTTAACATTTCTATGTATGCACTTTTTTTAAACTGTAGTGTTATTTTTCCTTTTATGCAGTTTCAAAGACTAATTTGTCTGTCCATGAAGATAAAAACAGGGTACCTTATGTGAAGGTAAGAGAAATATAATTTCAGGTATCATTTTCCATACCAAAAATGTGTTTAGAGAATGGATCACTGAATAGTTTTTGAATCAATAAATGATTTTCATTACAAATTAAAGGCAGTAAACATACTGTATATTTGAATATATTTACTTATGTTGGGATGGTTTGGTGGCAGTGGTGACTGTCTGTGGTTTGCGTGTTGTATCCATGTCCACATTCATTTCTGATTTGTAATCTGTTTTTTCTACACCTCATTTTTCTGCATGTTTGAATTATTGGTGGCTCCAAACCTTTTGTTTTTTTTTGTGTGGAAACAACCTGCAACTGAGTGCTGTCTTGTCCCAAATTTGTTCATGCCTTGTGCCACATGCTTCTGGGACAAACACCAGCTTTCTCTGACCATGAAAAAGTAGACTCAGAAAAGGAAGGGGTCATCCCAAAATAAGATGCGTATTTTAGATCTGTTTTAGGTGTTGATACATGATTTTACTTTTTCTCTTTTACCATTTAGGGTTGCACTGAACGGTTCGTTTGTAGTCCAGATGAAGTTATGGATACAATTGATGAAGGAAAATCTAACCGGCATGTAGCAGTAACAAGTATGTATAGCTTTGTTTCTGTACAGTTTTATTTTAAAGGGAAGGAGGAGGACGGGTTCAAATTAAACTTCATGGTGATTATGACTGTTTTATAGTTTTAAACTAGCACATCTAGATTTTGTATATGTAGGTAACAGTGGATGCTGCTTTGAAGTAATCTGTATAAGCAAATACTTTGGATAAAGTAATGAGCATTTTACCCACTTCAAACACGGCACAGTGTAGTGAAATTTTAATTTTCTATTAGATTGTTACACTGGATGTACAGTAGATGTACAAATTGTGGAATAGATTTAACAGATGTGAGGCTTATTTTTATTTGCATTATAATTTATTTTGCATTTTTAACTTTATACAGTTTCATTATTCATGAATACATTGTTAACATTTGCAGTGTATTCTGCTCTGTATATTAAAGTGCATCTTAAGATTAGCGAGCCTTACGAAATTGCTGTTTTGAAAGATAAAAGCAGAGCAATATCAAAACTCAAACAATGCATTTATTGTAAGTTCGAGATTATACAATACTTGTTAAAAACACACCCTTTTGGAAGTTTTCACATGTTATAATTATACAACATGCAAACACAGTGGATTAATTTTTTTTGACTGTGATCAATGGAAAAATGAGTTTTATTGTCAAAAGTGAACAAAGATATCTAATAAAGTGGTCTAAATTTGTTACAAATATAAAGCACAAAATAATTAATTGCATAAGTATTCACAATCTTTAATCTGATGCCCCTAAATCCACACTGGTGCAGTCAATTGCTTTTAGAATTTGTATAATCAGTTCAATGGGGATCACTGTTCTGTGGTTTCAGTTGATTTCAGTATAAATACTCATGTGGAAGGGCCATCTTGTGCTGAGTCAGAGTGGTGGACTAACCTACTCAATGAAGTTAGAAGAACACTTCGAGCAACTGTGTGAAAAGCAAAAGTCTGGAGATGGGGACAAGAAAATATCCAAGTCACTGAATATCCCTTAGAGTTAAATGAAAAAATGGAAAGAGTATGGCACAGCTGTAAATCAACCCTAGAGCAGGCCATCCTCAAAAACTGAGTGATTATGCACGAAGATGGCTAGCAAGGGAGGCCACCAGGAGACCTCCTGAGAACTCTGAGCAGGTTACAGGTTTTAGTGACTGACATTGGAGAGTCTGTGCAGGCAACAAGTGTTACCCAGGTGCTTCAGCAGTCACAGCTTTATGAGAGACTGCCAAAGTGAAAAACCTCAGTTAGATTTTGCCAGAAGGCCCCTGGGAGGGTCTGAAGTCAGCTGAAAGAAGGTTCTATGTTTTGATGAGACCAGAATTGACCTTTTTGGCCACCAGACTATAATGCCATGTTTGAACATTGCACATTTACTAACAAAGCACGCCTTCTCCACTATGAAGCACAGTGGTGGCAGCAACCTGGTGTGGGGATGCTTCTCTGCAGCAGGCCCTGGAAGGCAAGTGATGGTAAAAGGAATGAAGCAAAATACACGGAAATCCTAATGTAGTCTGCAAGTAACCTGCACCTTGGGAAGAAATTTGTTTTCCATCAAGAGAACAACCACAATTGTAAAGCAAAGCTATGCAGGATTGGTTTTAAAACAGCAAAAGTGACTTAGAATGGCTGAGTCAGAGTCCAGATTTCAGTCTAATTGAGTATTTGTGACTGGACTTGAAAAGTCTGTTCACTCTGGATCAACATGACACCTGACAGAGCTTGAGCAGTTTTTGGAAAGAACAATGGACAGAAGTGGCAGTGTCCAAATGTGGAAAGCTGAGAGAAAGAAAGAGACCTGTTCACACAGACTCAAGGCTGTCAAAGATGTATCTAATATGTACTGACTTGAAGGGTTGAATAACTATGTAATTAATTATTTTATGTTTTATATTTATAATTAGTTTGGAACACCTTGCAGAGATCTGTTTTTACTTTGACATGAAAGCCTTTTTGTGTTGATCAGAGTCAAAAGAAGCCAAAGCACATCCACTGTGATTCAGTGTATTATAACAATAAAATGTAAAACTTTTCAACAGGATGAATGCCCCTTATAGGTACCTAACAAGCAAAACACTAAAATAAGCCTCGAAGCAATACACCCTCGAAAAAGGGAAATGCAGAGACTTGGAATATAATTGGTAGTTTTTTTTATTCAGTAGCCACTTCATATAATTTTGTAGTGGATAAGAAATCCATAGAGGCCAGTTTGCTGAAATATTATGTGCAAAGGTGTTTGTTACTTGTCAATTCTTCAGCAGCATTCCTAGAATTAAGACCATTGGGGACAATTTGTATTAGTAAAGACGTGCTAAATAGCTAATGTTTTCAGGATAGAATTTTGAGATTTCTTACAGCATTTGCCTGTTTTTGAAATTTAGTTATAATGTGCATTGGACGCTTTAGTTTCAATTTTTACTTCTTAAATTGGAAGTGTCTTGAAGTCTTGAAGTGGGGCTGTGAAACTCATTTTCATCAAAGTTTATAAAGCTAAGTGTATTTTCAGAGCAGCTTTCATGATACAGTAGATGTATCTTGACTTGATTTGTTTACTTTTCAGATGAATAAAAATATTATAAACTATGCAATTTTTTATCTTATTTTTTATTCTCAGATATGAATGAACACAGCTCTAGAAGTCACAGCATCTTTCTTATTAATGTAAAACAGGAAAATACTCAGACTGAACAGAAACTTAGTGGAAAATTGTATCTTGTTGATTTAGCAGGAAGTGAAAAGGTAAATTATTCCTTTGTCTTTTTAATGTATTTAAATATTTATTTATAACATTGCTTCTTCAAGACATCCATAACCATAGTAGCTTGGTGTGGTGTGTCATTGTCCTGCTCTAGGGACAGATTATGTAGCAGGTGTTCTGTCACTTATGCCAGGGTTGTGTCTAATTAAGAAAAGACTCCTTGCAACGTAAGCCTTTAGTTTCCTTTGTGTACAAGATTGCCTTAAATATCTACACACTCTGCTTTGAACTCAAACTTCTTTCAGTTAAATCACTGGCCTAATGTGGAACTGTACCAATAACCCTTTGAAAGTCAAGATAAATATCATATGCGACTCTGACTGTTTGCTTTTGTTGCTTCCTCCTAGAAATTCAACATATTAGTGAAACACAATCTCTGTTGTCTAAATCAGTGCTGATTGTTTGCTAATACACCTGATTATCATATGCGTTGCCTCATATTATCTCTCATAATTGCTTTCTTTAATTTACCTGTGGTAAATCTTAAACTTGCTGGCCTAGTCACTAAGGTCTTCCCAATCACATTTTTATATAATAGGAAAACTTTTTCTAGCTTCCAATCTGTAGGAATTTCCATCATGTACTGTGATATTTTTTTTTTTTGAACAATATTAATCAGGGGTTTGTTCATGTATTCACTAACCATACACTAAAAGTAATCCACGGTATTATCTAGTTCAAGCAATTTATTTGATTTTAGCCTTTTTTTTATTTCCCAAGCAGAAATTATCTCTCTACAATTTCTAAATCCTGAAGGAACCTCCTTAACTCTTTCAGGGCTGATGTCGACTTTTGTCAAAATTCAGGAGTAGAGGATGGTAATCCGCTGTAAACTGCAACGAAACTCACCCTTACGTTTTAGTTCGACTCTCTTTTCTAGAAGGAAAATTACATAGCTTTGTTGATTGAACCTCGATTCCCTACACATGCCTGAGTAGCAAAGAGCAAACAGCTTCTAAAATGGCGCCGACATCTGGCGAGAGACCAAAGCAAATGTGCAAAGCAAAATACGCCATGGATGTTTTACGTAATTCCGGTGAACAGGATTCTGACTTGTCAGACTCGGAGTTTGATGCAAGTGATCTGGAGATTGATATCAAAAATGATAGTGAGGTACCAGCATCATCTGATCGGTCCCCAGCTGATCATGGTGCTGAACACTTTCGTGTAGCTGATGTGCCTACAACAGCGTTTGCCTGGGAGGACCACCACTTATGATTACAAGACGTACAAACCTTATTGTGCCACACTGAGACCACTACTGCCACTCACTTGCTGTGTGAAGACAGCCAGGCAGCTGGTTCACCGTGCATTCCTACTGACTATCGAGGTGCCCCCAGGCAGCCACTGCCACCAGAAATGTGCCAGCAGCAGCCACAACAAATAGCAACAGACATTTTATGTTGACTTATGTGTGAAACCATTGCTTTGTGTGCTTTTCAGAAAACTGAGTTTTTTGGAAAAAATATTCAGCCCTCAAAGAGTTAATTGTCACTGTAATTTCTAGGAGGCCACTAGACTTATGAAGACGGATGTGATTCTCAAATGACAATATGCATCTTGGAACATCTCATTAAAATGCTTGTAGCGAAAAGCGTCTTAACCCATCGCTGGAAAGGCTACACCCACAGGACTTTTTCCTTAAGCACCCATCCAAAGTTCTTCCAGTCTGTGTACTTGAAACCACTGTGGTTTCAGCGCGAGAGCAAACGAAACTGAACAAAAGACTTAACTTGAAATAAAAAATTAATTCAAAGGCTGAGCAGGTACCTGAAGCTTAATTATTAATTTGCACATTGTAATGAGCGAGGTGACAGAAGAAACGGACACTCGCGCACACATACGTAGACCATAACACACGTTGAAGTGCTTCTGTTTGTTACAGTATGCTTTCATTTTGACTGTTGCATCAAGATATGGATTAACAAAAGCAAATAGAAGCATTATGGTCTATAATAAACTGTGTTAAAGTACTATGGCTATATTTTGGCATGGCATATATGCATTTCCAATTAAGACAGTAATGTTAACATTCTTTAGTTATCAGATTAAATGTGCAGAGGTGGATGGTGTGCAACCTTCTACTGGTGTCGTTGGGCACATTTACTGATATGTGTGTTTTTAGTTTCAAAATATCCTGTGGCATCTCCTATGGCTCTTTGTTATTAACTCTCTTAATAAGCAGTCATTTTTACCTTGTTTTGACAGGGTGTGACACCTTGTTTACTTCAAATGCACATCTTGCATTAGAAATTTTCACAAACACACCTCGCAATTCTTTCCACACTACATTGACTTTGACACTGTCATCGTAACTGAACAACAGCATGCACACATGACCCCTGCTACGACATATCGTTCACTTCTGACACTAGTACATTGATGTCTTCAAATGCCAATGTAAAAACTGATGTTAAAGAAATGTTTATTTTTAACATGTGTAATGTGCTCTCTGCCTTCTCGACACACATTTATATATTTAATATGGTCTTTTTAGGAGGCTTTTTGAATGTAGGCAGTTCATCATAATCAGACACTTGCTTTCTGTCTGACCAGTTTAACAAGAGCACCGTTACTCTGCAGCTCAAAATCACTCCCCTTTCTTTGAGTGCCTCCTTCATGAGGCATTGGATTGGTTTAGAAATGTGACAGTCAGTGAGTCTTCTATTTGTCCCCACCCAGTTTTAAGGGCAATTCACTCATGGCTGTCTCCAGATGTAGTGTAAATATTATACATCTGGCTCAGTGAGACTGGACGTCTACTAGCTTCTCCATGTGTGAAAATGCCAAGAAAATGCTCCTTACAGCACTGATAGCTAAAAGTATTTTTGTCTAAAATGTATCAATCTGTGGAACATGTTTTCTATATGTATTTAAGGGGAAAAGAGCACACAACTCAAGGTTCAGTCAAAGATGCCCTAATATAAGCAATACACCACTACAGAATAACAAAAGAAAATGTCATCCAGCTAAACAAACACATACAACTTTTGCCCCCTACACACATCACTTGAACTACATAGTATGATGGAAAAACAAAGTCAAGCAAAGATCTGGAAGCCTGTTTTACATTAAAATTAATGAGTCCTGCTATATTAAAAAAAAAAAAAATCGTGAACTGTTTCCTAGTGAGAGTATTTCATTTTTTTTCTAGTAGAGGATAATAGAAGATATTGCTTTCCTATTGAGATATGAGAGGTAGACTAGGATTCTTTGCTTTGTGAAACAGTGTTGTTTAGTATATAACAAGAGACTTTTCCTTACTTGCATCCCTTCTAATCTGTTGAGCATTTGATAAATCAATTGGGCAGGAAACCCTCGCTAGCTGTTGAGAAACAGGGCAGATTGTCTCCAAGTGTTTAACCTGATGTCCTTTGCTGTCCAAAGACGAGTAAAGCAGTGCCTTTTATTAATTTCTAAACCGAATGAAGCTTTTCAAGTCAATTTGAGGTGCTGCCTTTTGTATGACAAGCTCAAGTGAGCAGCCTTCTAAGCGCACAGTGCCAAAGCTCTGTTCACAAAACGTGTTAAATATGGATTTTTGCAGTTCTGACAGTTACATGATGCTCTGAGGTATTTTTTTCCCTTTCCTTACACTTGAGATGATTCACTTGGATTCTTCAGATAACAGGTTGCAAATTATTCATATATTTAAGTTGAATGCAGTTTTTGATTTTGTATAGTTGGAGTGTACTTTTCTTCTCTGGTTGCTACAGTAATGATTACCTCTCATCTTCCTGGGCTCAGATCCCATACCTGACGATTGCCTATGTAAAGTCTGTGTTCCTCTCCATGTCTTTATGGGTTTTTTTTCTGGACAGACACATTATTCTCCCACAAGGTCAATTCATTGATCTGTCAACTTCTTAATCATCATGTAAGGTCACAAGCTCTGTGTAGTGACTAAAAGAATGAGATTTCAAGTACAAGCGGCCAAAATAAAGTTATTGTGCAGGTTTGCCAGGATCACTCTCCATGACCGGGTGAGGAGTTTAGTAATACACAGGCTCTCTAGATGAGCTAGCTGGCATAGTTTCAGCAATTATTTCGTATGGCTCGCTGGGATAATAAGTCAAGAGCCAGACCGGGGAAATTCTGGAGAAGTTTGAATTATATCTCTTAAATGTCATGGGAGCATCCAAGTATCCTTCAGGAAGGACTGGAGGAAGTTGATAGGGAAGAACAATCTCATCAACTTAGCTCAGCTTGTTGTTAACGTAACTTTCACCAGAAAAAATGTAATGAAAATGATAATGGTGGCGATTGACACAACTCAGGGCTTGGGTGCCTATAGATTTTCATTGTACCAGTCTATCAATGACCTTAATCTTTTGATGAGTTTTCTAGTTGTTGTAACTGTTCTCCCTGCTTATATTTTGACAAATGTAAGCTTTTAAAACTATATTAAAGCACATCAGTAAAAGCACACTCAGTGTCTCAATTATTTCCTCAATGCTTTGCCTTTATTTTAGGTAACAAAACTGCAGACATATTGCTTGGAACACAATAATGTGCCAAGCAGCTCTTCTGCTGGTTTGTTATTTGTATCAATATTTGTTCAGTTAAATATACCTCATTTTTAAATCTGTATAATTAGTAGGAAAAAGAGGCCATAACGGTCTGATTCAAGATAATTAATTCAGTCCCTTGAGCTTAGGTTTGTAATTAGAGTGTTGATTTTTTAAATGTGTTAGAAAAGCATACTTAAGGTCATTTGGAATTCCGAGTTTCAGCTCAAAAACTGTAAATCAGGAGTTATCTCATTAAAAGAGTTGTTTAGTAAGTGACACATTTCTGCTAAACAGAAGGCTTGAAATAAAAAGCTACCACACATAGTAGAGTTGTCCTGTTTTACATAATTACATTTACATTTTTTCTTTTACTTAAGCAAATCTGTGATTAAGCAGGATTGTTCTTAAGATGTAGTTGTGATTGTGAATTATGGGTGTGTGTATTTTTTACATGTAGGTCAGTAAAACTGGAGCAGAGGGAGCAGTGCTGGATGAAGCCAAGAACATTAACAAGTCTTTGTCAGCCCTTGGAAATGTCATTTCTGCTCTCGCAGAATGCAGTGTAAGTGTGCACTCTTGTTCTTCTGACTTGTAGGGATATTACGTGGGAGCATTCATAATAATTTGGTCTTGTCATCATCAAGCCTTAATTAACCCTCATCTTATTTTAAAATTAAATTATGTCATTAATGTTTAGAGTTTGACCTTAATCATGGAAATCATCACCAAATTATTAACAAATGAAAAAATGATTCCACTTTATGCCTCATTTACTTAATGGCTTGCTGTTCAACTTAAAGTTAGCTTTATTTTTTACATTTAAAGCTGTTTTTCCTGCCTCGGTATCTTGGTGATTTTTTTTTTTAACTCGGCTGAATAAATGTAAAAGAGAAGCAAGCAATTAAAAATAATTTCAAAGGAATGATAGATGTAAAAACAAAAGGACACCTCCCAACCATTCACTGTACTGTACACCATGTTTTGGAGTAAGGTGTTAAGAAAAAGTATAAATAAGGACAGTACATTGACTCTGGGTGGGTTGTAATCTTCTCATGTGTCAATTTCCTCCCATGTCCCCACCAGCCAAACGGCAGGTATTCTATTCTTCATTCTTGGAGTAGGATGTCTCATTAATCTGGGATGTAGAAAGCTCAAGAACTGTTATATTGTGAAAAGGAGATCTCAGTAAATTGACAAAAAGATACTGGGAAGCTTCCAGGTACAGGCCATCTTTACAAAGAGAAGATCATTTTCTGAATAGAAGAGTTGAAGACGTATATGTGAAGAAAAGGAAGTGGCGGTAAAGATAATTGAGCAAAGAGTGTTAGAAATAAATGACCTGGAGGAAGAGAATGAGGGAGAGTTCAAAAACGTGAGGAACAATGTGCCTGGTGCATATAAATAACAATGATGGCAGCATGAAGTATTGGCTAGTCCTACTGCAAAATAACTTATGTAAGATCAAGACTCAGTAGAAAGTTAAACTAAATATGCTGATGATCTGAGTATTTGGAAGGAAGAGCGATCAGTCCAGCCTCTGATCGGATGGTGCATGTACATCCAGTGGTATAATTCTGAGTCTGGCTTGGACACCCCCACCATTCAGCCTGTTGTGAATAAGCATGGTGGCAGTTGAAGACAACAATTTTGCCTTAATTTTAAAATCTACATGCCAACATATCCAAACAAATCTGTCAAGGGAATGAAAGGAGGACAAGAGGACTGCTAACAATGAAACTGCTAAATGAAGCTCAATAAACACAAATAGATTAACTGACCCACTGCTAACAGTTGCTCCAGGAGCAACAAATTTAGATTTAGATAAGGCCATAACAGTACTGAAATTGTTTGTACACTCACTGAGCAAAATATTAGTACCACCTTTACACCTGCCTATTTATGCAGATATCTAATCAGCCAGTCATGATGCAGGTACAGGTCAGAAGCTTCAGGTAATGTTCGCATTTAACAACTGAATGGGGAAAAATGTGATCTGAGTTATTTCTTCCATGGCATGATTATTTATGGGCTGGTTTGAGTACTTCTGTAACTGCTGATCCCCAGGGAACTTTAATGCACAGCAGTCTGTAGAGTTAGTCAGAATGGTGTGAGAAACAGAGACACTTTGTTGGTGAGAATGGTCACAGGAGAATGGCCAGACTGGTTTGAGCTGACACGAAGGCTACTGTAATTTAGATAATCACCCTACCACTGTGGTGAGCAGAAAAGCCTTCCAGAATGCACAACATGTTGAACCCTGAGGTGGGTTGGCTAAAACAGCAGAAGACCACGTCAGATGGCACACCTTTCAGACAAGAACAATGGTGTGGGAATGCTTTCTTGACACACATGTTAATAGCAGTCAAGCCATCTCAAACTGGTTTCATGAACATAATAAACAGGAAGAAGATTTTCTTCACACAGAGAACAATAGACACATAATAACTTTACAAAGTAGTGTAGTAGAATGTAGGACTTTAAGGACCTTCAAAACTCAACTTGAGGTTACTTTGGAAGAATCAAATGGAGTGGACTAGCAAGCTTTATTGGGCTGAATGACCTGTTCTCGTCTAAATTTTTCTAATATTCTAATAACTGCAAGTTCAGTGTTCTTTGGTCACAAAATTTGAATCCAATAGAATACTTTTTTGGGGTGTGGAAGAATGAAAGGTTTGCAACATGAATGTACAGATGATAAATCTGTAGAAATTGTGCTGTGCTGTGCAGTCTTGTCAACATGGACCAGAATTTCAAAGGAACATCCCCAGCATCTTGTGGAATCCATGTCATGTAGAACTAAGGCCATTTTGAAGCAAAAGGAGGTGCAACCCAGTATTATTATAGAGTGTCTAAGAATGTATCTAGTCAGTGTACGGTGACAAAGTATTAAAATAATACTAAATGGTTTTCAACTACCCCTTGTAACAATTTAAATTTTTTTATCAGAAAAATATTAGAACCCATCTTTGGAAAACTGATTTCAAGTTGGTCTTCTTTTAACTTCTCTCTTCTGGACTGCTTCCATCTCTTACTTGTGCATTATTATTTTTAATATCTTTGTTTTTATAAACCTTATTTGCTTTGGATAAAAATATGTAAATATGATGCAGAGCTGAATTTTGAAATAAAATTATTTAAAGTAAATAGTATGAATATAAGCTGCTGCAATCTGAATATCATATGATTACTAATCTAAAAACCTGGTTAACATGACTTGATCACTATATTTAGAAGATACATTTCTGTTTTTTTTTTTTTTGCAGACCTATATTCCTTACAGAGACAGTAAAATGACAAGAATTCTTCAAGATTCGCTTGGTGGTAACTGCAGAACAACCATAGTCATTTGCTGCTCACCTTCATCCTACAATGAAGCTGAGACCAAGTCCACACTTATGTTTGGTCAGAGGTACAGCCTTGATGAACTGTTCTTGAATTTCAATTATGTTCACTCTAGCTACATTCATGCATTTAAATTCAGCCAATCACTAACTTTATTGAGTTATATTTTTAAATAAGTAGCAAGGGGTGGGAACTGAAACAATTTTCATCAAAGACCACCTATCAGTTTTTGCTTTATTTCAGAGCCTGACTCTTAAAATATTTTAAGTTCAGGCTGTTTAAATCTGTAAAATCTCTTTTCACCAGTACTAATCTGTTCATAATTTTTTCACCTTAGAGCCAAGACAATTAAGAATACAGTATCAGTTAATGTGGAGCTGACAGCAGAACAGTGGAAAAAGAAATATGAAAAAGAAAAGGAGAAAAACAAATCATTACGAAACACTATACAGTGGCTTGAAAATGAACTCAATAGGTGGCGCAATGGTGAGTTTTGCACATCCAAATTAAAAATGACGTTACATAAAACATTCTCAAACCTTTTTAATTCATTACAGTGACATGGGAGCTAGGGCACAAGGCAGGAGCCAACCTTGGATAGGAACTCACTGACATGCACAAAGTCAGCCACAGGAGGGCTAAAATGAAATTATCCGTTAATCTGACCAAAATGTTTTCAGGGATGTGGGAGGAAAAGTACATACGGAGATGGGGACAACATGCAGATTTCAGATAGACAATGACTGGTCATGGGATTCAGCCCATGGGTTAAGACAGAAATAGAAGTTCTACACCTCAGCATTTGTTGAAAGTTGAAAAAAAATAAAACTCTCAAATAGGTATTGCTATTTTTTTACAATATAATTGCTTTCACTTTTCAACAAAAGGGAAAAAATTATCATTGAAAATTAAATAAAAATGTATTTTGTTTCCCAAATTTTCTTTATCAAAATATTGTTTTCAGAGAGTAGAAGTATGCATGCTTGCAGCATTGTTTTAATGTGTTCAAGAGTGTAAGTGATTCCTATTAGCAGTGCTGCAGTACATTCACATTGCTAAATATATTTTTGGATGGTATCTTTATTACTCCAGACACAATTCTTTTTTTAAATATATTAATCTGTATTTGTTCCTGATAAATACATTGCAGAAGTTGTATGACATTCAAACAAGTTTCATTAAACCAAAATTACAAGATTTATAAAGTCTTTTAAATCACAATTGCAAACAATCCCATATCCTGCATACTGTATCACTGTACTGTACAATATGTAATGGTAAAACACAAGGAAACCTCCACTCTCACCCAGAACAGAGAGCAAGTAGTAATAAAATAATGAGAAAACAAAGATCAGCCTCTTACAAATTAAAACAATAGGATTTTAGCAGAGACAGAAGTGGGAGCTTGGTGAAGGTAATTTAAAATTACATTAGTGAAATTTTGCCAAATTTTAAAGGATCTCATGTAAAGAAAAATAGATTTTTTTTCATCTTTAATACAAGACTTCATTTTCCCATTGAGTTATGGAGAGTGCACTAGGATTTTTTCAGCTGAGGAGAATTAAGAGATTCACTAACAATAATGGTCAGTTTATTGTCAGATAATTTAAGCTTATCTGAAATAATGTTGCAAGAGGATTTGCAGTGATTGAAGATCCCATACTATCTGATGGATAAGAAAAAATATTTTCCGAAAATACCTTTCATTTTGGATAATCCCAAAACATATGTCTGAGTGTGGCTGTAACCATCATTTAGGAAAGCGACTTTGTTCAAGAAGTGTCAAATACTGAATATTAAAAATATAGGGTAAAATTCTCATAGCTGTCCCAGATTTGAATTTATCACCACAATGGATTTTTTTTTTTCTTTTTTCCTTTGTAAATCTAGAAGTAAAAAACGTTTCGATCATTAACTCTTAAAGAGTGAAGGCAGCATAAAAGGGTTCCTTTTTTTTTTCTTCAGGTGAAAGTGTTCCTGTGGAAGAGCAGTTTGATAAAGAGAAAGCAAATGCTGAGTTTCTTGCCCTTGATAATGTGGTTAATGATAAAAATGTTCCCACACCTGGAATACCTGCGGTTAAATGTACTGATGCTGAGAGAGGGAAGTTTGAAGAACAAATTGCTAAATTATATAAACAGCTTGATGACAAGGTAATTTTTTCTTTTGCCATATTTTTTTAAGTTGTGAAATTTAAACTATGTTGTCAGTATGTCCTATTAGCCTCCAACCCATCTTTTATTGTGTAACACTTTTCTGTGGCAAACATTATATCAAGGTGTTTTAGAATGTACGGATACCTTGTTCACCTGTTTATCACATAAGAGTTAACTGATCACACAGTGAGCAAAAAACAGTAATATAATTGTCAACATAGGGTATAGAATATAAGTCCTTATATGTTATATCACAAAATGTGTAGTTCTTTTAATGCAAAAACAACAGATAAATTCAGTCATGTTCAAGTAACTAATTAATAGTTGTAGTTAAAATATATATTTTTTCCAAAAGTTTGGTAAGGATTGACAAGCTGTGTACACTCAATGCAGTGTTCTCAGAAATGTAATATGGCCTTGTGTTTTGCTAACGACACTGGCTTAGTAGATCAGTTTCAATCTTTGTAAACAACAAGCAAAATTTTCTTGTTCTCTAACTGGGAATACAAATACAGTAGATATAAAAAGTCTACACACTCCTGCCAAAATCACAGATTTTGTGTAATTTAAAAATAAAACCAAGTTAAATCCTATCAGAACCTATCCCACCTTTATTGCAAAATTACAATCTATACACAGAAGGTGTAAACAAATCAGAAGATGTTTAGTGAAAAAAAAAAAACCCTACAAAACCCTGGTGTCATTAGTGTGCGGACCCTTTAATAATCAAGGGTGTGGCTGCATTCAGAATCGGCCAATCACAACAAGTCTTATCGCAAATAGCAGATAATAAACGCCTGACACCAATTAAAGTGGCTCTGATTGAGCTCAGATAAAGTCCGGCTGTTTCCTATAGAATTATTCTGATCATTCATCAGTTCAACACAAAAAAATTTAATTGTTCTGTTACATAGGCTATCGCATCTACCATATGAATTATACTCGTCAGAATACTGTCACCGGTTCATAGCAATATATACTTTTGAGTCTTTTTTAGTAGTTAATGAAGCTCAGCATGATATTACAGCACAGCTCATTCTGAAAGGGTACCCAGATAGCACAAATTAATTCAGGTCTTGTTTACATTACAGGTGAAATGGAAAAAATTTCAGCTTTTGGCTTACATCCTTTTTTTTTTTTTTTTTTTTTAAAGTTGTGTATGTGCACAGAATTAATAAACTAATACATCAGAGAGAGATGCAGCCTTAAAACAGCAAAGAATAAAGTCGGTCTGAAAATAATGCCTCCCCTTACTGGTCTTCACTGCCTTCATAAAGTAACAAATTTTACTTGGTATATACTACTCAGATTTGAACAAGCATATGTATATAATACTTTCTTCGGATTTTTTTTTTTTGGTAATACAACAAAAAGTAGATTCCAAAACAAGCTTTCATTATTCTTATCCTCTCTATTAATTTACAAATCAGCTATGAAACATTTTATAGAAACTAAGAAAGCGGTTTTCCTAAGAATGACTGACTAGTTCACACATACTGTATGTCAAGAGTTGTGAAGAGTTAATGAACAGGATAAAAAAATCCTGATTAAGGAGCTTGATTGAATCTAGGATAAGAATAAACAAATGCATCCTTAGATTGTGAGCACAGACATAAAAGACTGGGGTTGGAATACTGATTTACACCACCATATAAATGAATAGTGCATGACAAAGTGGCAGCCAAAACAAAATACATGCTGTAACAAAAGGTGCTATATAGGCACCTGACCCGACACAGAGGCACGTATAAAACCAACAAGACTTTGTTTTTCTTCACCCGTGGGTGCACGTCTTCCCCGTGACCCACAGGCAATACACAGTCCCAAGCACTATTCTACCACACAGCAGCAACCTTTCCTTTAGCCACCACTCCTTCACAAGCATAGTCCTCCTCCTCCCAACCCTGGATCCTTGAGTGGTGGTGGCTGGCCCTTTTTATAACCCACCCGAAAGTGTTCCGTGCTTGATCGCCTGGTCCTAATTGCACCTCCGGGTGGGGCTGAAGATTCGTCCAGCCAGGCTGGTGAGTCCATGCAGCACCCCCTAGTGGCCATCCGAGGCTCCAACCAGGCTGTGGAGGACTCCATCTCCCATGGAGCCCTGTGGGTGGTTGGGGAATCACCGTCAGCCAGGAAGGCTGCCGCCAAGCATCCCGGGGGAGGTACTGGATTGTCCATGGTGGCTCCCCCGGAACATAAGCAGCAGGGGCGTCCCTGCCGGGCATAGGACCCGGCTGTCCTCCACAATGCACTTCCACTGCTTATACCATGTGCCATTTAAAGGTTCTGTTTAAAGATGCTGGTTTGTGAATTTTTATTCCACCCACCCCCTTTAAAAATTATTTTTGGCTAGAATGGATTACTAATACAAAATTAAAAGACAGCCAGATCTTATGTTATGAATCATTTTCCCACATTAAAGTTGTATCTAAAACAAAGCTGTCTAAATAGAACATCGTTGATGCTTCATGCAGTCTTCTTTTGTAAAACAATGTCACATTAAGCAGCTTTTTGTTGTGGGCTGTGTCAAATTTTCCGATTGTAATCTCATCGCTGCACCGTGTCAAATTCCACAACTGTAAATTGCAGCCCACATCACATTTACCGACTGAGAGCTGATCTTCCGACTCAGTCATGTTTGCCCCTTTTTCTGATAGCCAATAGCACGGAGCTGGAGAAGAATAAAGGATTATTAGCTGCAACAAGTTCAGCAGCAATCTCTGCCCTTTATTTTTTCCATTCTGTTATGGTATGTAAAATACGTGACCTCAGACAGATGAGGTTCTCTTTTGTTTGTGAGGTTCATACACGTGTTCTTCGTCACTACATTCTATGCATTGTACATCTAGCTGAACACTCATTGGTTCTCAGCTCTCGCATATAAAGAGCCCTCCCCTCTGACCAAAGAGAAAATCAAACCTGTTTGATTTCATCCTAGCCAGTCACAGCTTAGTAGAATGCCTTTTGGTGATTAGTTCATCTTCTGCTCAGTTAACTATTCACAGTAACAGATATTTTAAGGAAGGGTGAACAACCTTGTTGAACAAAATCACAGCGGAGTCCCACGTTAGCTGTTATGTGAACATAGCCCATTTTTCTTTATGTGGTGTTACTTGATCATGAAAGCTAGCAATTTAGACAGTGAAAAGCTTTTGAAACAGTTTTGAAAATTGAAATCTTTATTTACTATCTGTGGCTAAATAAAATTTTTTAAAACATATTTAGCAATCCATCAAGAAAAATCCGAGGTTCTGAAATCAGGAGGTAGGGCCAAATATTTCGCACCAGCTTTTGCTCCAGCGTCCAGAAGAATGTTTTACCAAAGCCGATTCACTTCCCTAAGACCATAAATTTTGATTACCACTTTTGCTGCCATCTAGTGGAGAGCACCAGAACTAAGCACCAAACCTTTATTTTATCATGGCAATGTAATCTCTCTCTCTGTGTACATTATTACAATCCAAACAAGGCACACATTTTGGGCCGGTTAGTCCAGTAGTCATCAAGTAGGATTGTTTTAATAATTTTTCGATACTGGTTTAATTATTTGTCAGACTCGCCATTCTTTCTCTCTTTCTTTAAGACAATTTTATTAAATTATGCTTAATTCTTTGGAATAATCTACAGGATGATGAAATCAACCAACAAAGCCAGTTGACTGAGAAACTGAAGCAACAGATGATGGACCAGGAGGAGGTAAGTGATTTCAGTAATGAGGGCTTTGCCTATTTTCAAGCGTGGAAGATTGTATAAAGCCTTGTCTTGTCTATACAGATTCTGTGCTTTTCAGTTTAGTTAATTTTTTTGATATATATTTTTTTGTTTATTAAAAGCCTCCTTTTAAAGTTTTATGTTGGCTAACAAAATGCCTCTTAAAATGTCTGTCCTAAATTTGGAGCACCATTTATGGAGCTGATTGCCAATAGCTATACTTCCAGTTTATGCATTTACCAACTAATTAGTGTAATGTTTAGTAGAGAGGAGTAAGTTTTTGCTCTAACTGGATTTATAGAAAATAATCTGTCTGTTCAGTCTTTCTGGACCTGGACAGTGTAAATGTAATTGTTAAGCAAAGACATATAACTGTGAAGCTGTGACTCAACTGTCAATGGTTATTTTTCCCCCCAGTTAATCAAGCAAATTACTACAACAGCAGGTTGAAAATAAAAAATATATATATATAAACTGCATTAGTTTATAAGTATTCATTTTAAGCTCATATGTTCTTTTATATACAAGCACACCCAGCAGTCACTTTCCTGGGTTTTATGTCTTTTTTTTGTCTGTGCAGGATATTCTTATTATTCTAGTAGCAATCATAAAATCTGTCATAAAACATAATGTGAAACTTAACACCTGCCCAGCTTAGTACCTATGACAGTAAAAGTAATTTACAGTACAGATTGCAGTGCTTGTGTGAAAAGAACCCAATTTTCAGGATGAAAGATGTCAGTATAAGTAATTTACCAGGGCAGCTGTAAATATGGACATGGTCGAGTCTTACATTCATATTTTTGACATCCTTCATTATGGCAGAAAAGAACTGCTTAAACTAAGTGCCCACATTGACCCGCAGTGTACTTTATATCATGAAAAATATAGCTTATTAGCTCGAGTGGACATGCATCAGTTACACCTCTGAACTTTCAAACAGATAAATCATGTGAACACTAACACATGGCCTCCACAGTCTACTCCATATTCTTTATGCTTTCCTCATTCTGTCAGGCCAACTGCATGAAGTCAGTAGATGTACATTGCTGTCGTCTTCCATTTGGAGTACCATTTGAAGATTCCTTAACTTGTTGTGAATATCTACACTGTTTGCACTAACTGTTTTATTATTATGAATCTCTCCACACATCAGTTAAAACTAATTTGAAGCCACAACTGCATGGCATAGAATGTCTTCAAAAAAGGGCAAAAGAAACCTAAAAGAAAGCAAGGCCTTGAAGAATAGAGTAATGTGCTGTTCTGTACTGAAGTTGGACAGGATGGGCATCAGTTATCCTCACAGCAGATGATACTGCAGTCTCTATTTTGATAGATGGGAAGCCAGTGGCCTGCTGTGTTCCTGTTACAAATTTTGTTAACTGCCTATCTTCTCACATCAGATATTAATGGGGTTAGCAGACTTCAGCAAGATGGGCAAGTTAGTTAGGGTGCCAAAACCTGTAAAAATTTGGGAGAGGAGAAAAATATATTGACAGATGGTGATAATGGCATGCAACTATTAGCGATCCTATACTGTCGGAGAATATAGTAGTACACTAGAATTAAGAGGGCCATTGTTTTGAAGTGTTACGGCTCGAAAGGTGTTTGACTGTTTCTGAACAAACCTGGCAGCCCCCTCTTGCAACACCAAGCTTAGAAACTGCTAGAAGAGATGCTCACAGAAGTCTAGACTGTGACTATTCTGATGATAATAATAGCCTTTGAACCAAAGTAGCAGATGGTATATTTTCTTGTGATGAACAGTGTTACAGATGTCCTACATTTTCTCCATATTTTAGGGTAAATACATAATGCAAAAGGAGCTCTACTGGGATGAGAGCTTAGCACGACTTGAGCGTAACTGGGTAACTCTGGTACATTAAATTCCTGTTTGTTTTTGATGAAACACCAAATATCCCTTCTGGACTTTGGTGAGTGAAGTTCAAGGTGATCTATGGTGAAGTGCCTGCAGAGCAATAATATAAAAGAAATTTGACACCATGCAAGTAAAGGTGTAATTTGATGGCTTTCAGGCATGCTTAGGGTCAATAGCATGATACTTTGGCTTTATTTTTGGTCGTGGCTTTCCACACTTTCTCATAGAATGAGTTTTGTCCTTTGATTTTAAAGGAACTGTCTTCACTCCTCTTTTTAAAGAAGCATGCAGATGTTTGGGACGTCCAAGTTGGATGAGTCTTTGAACATTTGAAAACTTTTGACAAGAACAGGCCGTCCAGCCCAACAACGCTTGCCAGTGCTATCCACCTAATTTTTCTAAAATAACATCAAGTGTAGTGTGCAGGTGGTTATACTTGAATAGACAGGTGGAAGTGTCAGATCTTGCATAAGCACATCCTGATGCAACAATCATAAATACTAAATTGTTGAGGAAATGGGTCTGAATAATTTGTCTGATTACAGGGTTTTAAGTGTTTAACAGTTTTGTATTTTATGTTTATTTGGAATTATGTAAAAAAGCAGTTCAAACTGAATTTTTTTTCCTTATAAAAGTCAGAGGCTATATCCATCCATCCATTATCCAATCAGCTACATCCTAACTACAGGGTCACGGGGGTCTGCTGGAGCCAATCCCAGCTAACACACGGCGCCAAGCAGGAAACAAACCCCGGGCAGGGCGCCAGCCCACCGCAGCAGAGGCTATATATTTACTTGATTTATTTTTCCATTTAGAAATGAAGGTTTAGGTGACAAGCTCTGATCTTGATGCTTTCACATAAATGCAAAAAAGCATTTCTTTTTTTCTTGTAGGGAGTTTAGCTGCCAAATGTGTATCACACTGTTAATTTAGACTTTCATACCACCTCCCTAAATTTTCAACTTACTAGATTTTAATTTTAACCTTGAATTGTGGTATTTATAAACTTTTTCTGCTTCTCCCACCACATTTCTATTCAGCTTTTGGCCTCATCTCGACGTGATCATGAGAATTTGCAGGCAGAACTTAATCGTCTTCAGGCTGAAAATGAAGCTTCCAAAGAAGAGGTTAAAGAAGTACTTCAAGCACTTGAAGAACTGGCAGTCAACTATGACCAGAAGTCTCAGGAAGTGGAGGACAAGACTAGGGAATCCGAAACACTAAGTGAAGAGCTGAATCAAAAATCGGTAAGCAGGAAGAGACAAAGCCAAAATTTATATTATAGAGAATAGTAGTAACTAAGCCTGACTTTACATCCATTCATCTCCCAAATGCTGACCCTGTAATCAATGCCATAATTTGTGTATTTCAGAACTGATGATTTTGGTATGACTAACACCATCGCCTCCTTTTTTTTTTTTTTTTATAGACTTCATTAGCATCTGTTGATTCAGAGTACCAGAAACTAAAAGAGATGACTAACCATCAAAAGAAGCGTGTGACAGAGATGATGTCCTCTCTTCTGAAAGACCTGGCTGAAATAGGAATTGCAATTGGCAGCAATGATATCAAGGTATCGTCTTACACTTAAAGATCATTCAGTATTTTCTGCATTTGTTTATAGAATTTAACAGGGGAAAACGGCACATTCTAGAAGAATATATTGGGTACATAGTCAAGTCGGAAGCCTTTCTGAATGATTTTATCAATAGGCGGCTCTTGAAATGTCATTTCAAATAACTTGGCATATAATCCTTTGTTACTCGGTTATTTATTAAAAGTATTTAATGAAAACATAACAGTAGATATTGTGTTGATTCCAGCATTTCACAACAGTGACAATTCACAACTTTTTTGAATTTACAAAATTAAAATACTCCTTTTTGGCTTAAATACTGTTAAGGATCAATATAAAAGCATATTCATTTCATATTACTTTTGTATTCAAGTTTGTTTGTTCATCTGTGTATTAATGTTCAATAATTTTCTCAAAAATACACCCTTTGGGTTCTTTAGGCATTCTCTTTCACTGTATTTTAATTGAAAAGTCCTCTCTCAATGATAGAGTACATGACCCATTGTTTGCCATATGTGGTAATAATGAAGGACTTTAGACCAAAATGATTTTGTGCGAGGCACTAATATGCTTTACCTCTTTTATTGTTTAGGCTCAATACATTCTCTTTTATTTCTGCTTTAGGTACTAAGATAAAGGTGCTTCCTTGAAGTCTGAGCTTGTAAGAAGCTTACATTCATACAGATGTTTGTTATAATAATTGCCAAAAGTTCTTATTTATACTCAGTAATGTTCAATTCTAAAAATATGTTCTTTGGTAGCTCTGAATATTCCACCATATTAGTAGGTCTTAGTTTATTCAGAGAACATAATGTTATTCATATTTAAAACCGAGAATCAGGAAATGAATACAATTATCATCATTATCAATTTGGAATGATATGAAAAAGTATATTTTTAGCCCTATCTCTCATCCCTAGCATCTTGTAGTCTTTCTGTTTGTGACAGCTGAATGTTTGGAGGGGATACTTTTTCCTGCAGTTTTTCAGGTCCCACAGAGGAATTCTACCAATATGTTTGGAAAGAAGAGAATGTGCTCAGAGTACTTTTTTGCTGTGAAGATCTCACAGCTTCTCATTATACCTTATACCTGGTGTGTTTAGTATGTGCAGTAGGCTACTGGTCTTTGAAATCCAAACTGATCCTCCTTTGCCAAAATTGGTTTGTAATAAAATGCTTCAGTTGTCCAAAGAAAAACGAGGATGTTAACCATTTCTATTGGGTTATAGTTAATTTTTTGGAATTTAATGTATCCAAATATTGGGTGGTAAACATTGCATGCATTTATTAACCAAAATGTCTGGTCAGTCTTCTTGCTGACTTTCCCCTATTGGGTACCTCTAATTCTTCAGAATGATAGATGTCCCTTACTAATCATCTCCACTCTTAGTCTGAAGATGTTGGTCTGCATTTAGATGCACGTTTCAAAATGGTCATGGTACTGGTCTTCCACAAAAAAAAACCAAACATTTCTTTTAAAGTTTTAACAAGTTCATCTTGACTGTTTGGAGTTGATTTTCAGAATGCAGCCCAGCTTCAGGCTTTTCAGGCCTTTAGCGGAAAGTAGCCTGGCCAAAGCGAAATGTACCATCTCCACTTGGTCTTGCATAGATGTAAGCTGGAAAACTGCCATAAAAATCTGCGCACCATTGTTAATGCAAGAAGGAGCTTAAGGCAGCTTTCTTAGGTGGCTCACGGGTCTTAATTAACTAGCTTCATCAGCATTGCAGAAAAAATAATGGTAAAATTAAATATTCTGGTTTTAACTTTAGAATACAAGAAGAGATGGTGTGGGCAAATGTATGTTTTAATTTGTTATTTTTATTAATTTCTAGCCTGTCAACAAAAATAGAACTGCTAGTTTTTCATCTAGGCTACTGTTGAACAAAATGTGTAGAGTAATAATGTTGTAATTCTCAGCAACATGAAGGAAGCGGTGTAATAGATGAAGAGTTCACAGTGGCTCGACTGTACATCAGCAAGATGAAATCTGAAGTCAAAACCATGGTCAAACGGTGCAAGCAGTTAGAAGGCACCCAAACAGAGAGCAACAAAAAAATGGATGAGAATGAAAAGGAGCTGGCTGCCTGTCAACTGCGCATCTCACAGGTACTTTTATATAATCAATAATAACACAAGCCAAAAAGCCTGTTTTTTGCTATCTCTCTTTTGAGTGGCTTGGCATATTTGGTTAATCAGTCAATAGCACCAGCTTTCATCATCAGTCATTTATATATTTATATTGTGCTAAATTATTTCATGTTGTATATCTCTAGTATTTTCCATTATCTAAAATTTCCAAAGAAATCAAACGCTTTTCACCTATTGAATTTGATCATTGTTTGTTTTTATTTGTTTTACAATCTTATCTATTTATTTCTGATTTTATTTATTGTTTTTGCTTAGCATGAAGCTAAGATAAAATCTCTCACAGAGTACCTCCAGAATGTGGAACACAAGAAGAGACAGCTGGAAGAATCTGTGGATACTCTGAATGAAGAGATGGTAAAGCTTCGTGCTCAGGGTATGTATTTATTTTAAGTTCTCAAAAATAAGGAAAAGAGAAAAAACAAAATAGTGTTAGACATGTTAAGTATATCATCTTTTATGCACCAATATTGGAGTTCAGTGCTGTTTAAGTCTACTGTTTTTAGAGTTTTGTACTGAATAAACTATTAAGAAAACCTTTATTTTGAAAAATATTAGTTACTAAAGTGTATTGTAGGTTTCTGATAAAACCCCGTGGTTATCATGCTATATAGACCGATGTCCAAATTTTAATTTTTGCAGAGAAAGTCCATGCCATGGAGAAGGAGAATGAAATTCAGTCTGCCAATGAAGTTAAGGTAATTTTAACTGTTTGTGTGTGTGTGTGTGTATGTATGTATGTATGTATGCGTACAAGGTGTTGACAAAGAAGAGACAACTGTGCAGTTTGTTTCATTATAAAGAAACATTATAGAAACATTTTTTCACATACTTCAGTTAACCTCTACCCGGGCACCATTTGCCAAATAAAGAAAATCAGGATGATATTCAGTTTCCATTGCTTCTCTCTTTATCCAGCACACACCTTGTCTCCATGGACTTTTTGTGCCACGCTCTAATAGTCGAATGTTATGCTGGATTTTTTCTAGACCTAGTCTCGTAAATTCTCTTAACCTGTGTCTTGTTTCAATTAATCAGGTTACACACTGTGCCTTTTATTGAGGGGTGGCCGTTTTCAATTACCAGTTATCAATTATATCAATTGGTTGGTACGATGAATGAGTTGTGTATGATCATTAATCTAAAACCAATAAAAAAAGTCCTTTAATATTTCGAAACTGAAGTGTGTGTAATTTACTGTAGAATAAAGATTATCTCTCCATTTGCATTTTTAATAAACTTATAAATTGTTCGGAAACTTTGTGGACACCCTGTGTGTGCATATACAATACGTGTGTGTGTGTGTACTTTCACACAGCTAAAATAATTTGCCGTTGGTAAAAATTTTAACAAGATGAGCATCACTGTAGGCATCACTCTTCCTTGTATCACAATGTAGGGATTATAGCTTAAGTACTGGAAGCACACAAAATAAGTAAAAAAAAATGCCTCCCTGATTTAAATTTTTTGCATTCTCTCTTTTTCTTTGTTCACAGAAAATGTAATTGCATTAAAGAATTTTTAGTGTAATGTCTAAATTACGCCAGTGTTCATTTAGGAAATGAATGTGTCCTTGTCAGTCAGTTCGTCAGTCATTTTCCAACTCGCTATATTGTTTAAAACAACATTTCCTGCATCAATGGGTTTTTCTTGTTTATGCATACTAAACGATTTTAGGTGTAGTCAAATCAAATTAGGGAAAAACTATTGTAAAGATTCAAAATGGCTATTGTTTTCACCTGCACAAATTATCTTTAGTCTTGCTGTTTTGTCTTGCATATTTAGTACAAGCATCATCATTAAAGCTGATGTTACATTACACAATTTCTAGATGGACGTGACCCCTACAGCTGCAGATCTCATTGCCTGAATATATCAGATTGCATGACTATAAATCACAGGGCATGTCAAATTCTGTGACTCATGGTGATTTTTCAGCACTAGTTTCACAATTCAAAGTATCACATGTTCGTCCCTTTTTTTTTTTTTTGATGGGCAGTAATGTGTTGCCTAATGTAGCTGGTACCAGTGCAGAGACTTTACAGGAATAGCAAGGTCAACCACAAACTTGTCCATTTCTTTTTTGTACCATTCTTTCATATTGAAAACATGCAGTATTAGACAGCCGGACATCGTTTCTAGCTACGCTGTATGTGTTGTACTTCCAGGTGAGCACTCATTGTTTGTGAACTCTCACACACAAGCCTGTCCCTCTGACTTAAGGCAAATATCAAGCCTGTTTGACTTTTTGAGACAAGCTACAGACTGGTTGGATTGAGTTGCTGGGTGAGCAGCAATCATGGCAGTGTGGTGTTATGTTCTCCAAGTCTCTGTATAATTTTAAGTCTCCCACTGAAAATTGTAAGAAATATCATGTACAGTGACACAACCTTAGGTAACATGTAATAAGAAATGTTAGGTAATAATATTTGTAGTACATGCACACAGACTTTAATGTTGTACCTTTCATTACATTTAGGTTATGGAAGGCTTAACCGTTTTGAAAGAAATTTTCAAAATGTCCTCCGATTGTTGTATGCTTGTGTAATAAAGAACTTTTTAATGCATTTACTCAGATTTATCAAAGTGTAAAATTCAACCATCAGCCATCTGTACAGTTATTCCTGGTATGTTCAACATTTTTCCCCCCCCCTGCTTTTTAGGAGGCTGTTGAACAACAGATACAGAGTCACCGAGAATCTCATCAGAAACAAATTAGCAGCCTTAGAGATGAATTGGACAAGAAAGAGAAGCTCATTACAGAGCTCCAAGAGTAAGTTGCTTCTGGTTAAATTGAATTTCATACAGTGCCATTAATGGACATCACCTTGTGGACACCTGATCTCTTATGCAACTTTTTTGTGCTCAGCTTTTGCCTTTTGCTGTTTTTTACCCCTTAAGCCAATTTGCCATCGGTAACCCTGCCATGAACCTAAGACAACACAGGTCATAGCTCAACATATATCACTGATGGACACAGTCCTTAGAAGGATGAGAATCTGGACCTAAGAGAAGAAAAAATTGCTTTTATCAATTACGAGAAGCCATTTAAGATGGTTTGGGTGTAAACTAAGGATGCCCCAGGCACAGCTGAATAGAAGAAGATCCAGGCGCATACTCGAGACAGCTGAAGGGATTATAGCTCTCTGCTGGCCTGCGAGTGCCTCGGAATTCCCATGAATTACATGCAGATTGTTGTTAGGAAGTTACCTGATCTGTCCAGCTTGGCATGCTGCCATCGCTTCTTTAACAAGACTGGACAGTGAACATTTTAATATGCTTCTGCTGCATGATTCTAGCACATATTGTTAATTGTAATAGTACATAACCACAAAGGAGTTATAAAACAATTTACTGCAAAGTAGCAATGAAATATTCATTAAGTAGTTAGTAGTTTTAAATGCCAGTTTTCCTAGTCCTTTGAATTTAATGATCCTATTTAAGTAAGTGAATTCAAAGAAGTAAAGAACTGTTTGGAGAGTCAGGGTGTGTGTGCATTTAACTACATTTTTAACACATTCTCAAAATGTGCATTTTTAGTCTTTCTAGAAAAAAGGTCACAAGTTGAATTTTCATTTAACAAGAAGTTTATCACTTACACTTTTATATGTGTTTCTGAGTCCACTCGTTGACTAATTTCCTGTTGCTATTTGTTTAGTCTTAACCAGAAGATCATGCTTGAACAGGAACGTCTACGTGTGGAACACGAGAAGCTCAAGACGACAGATCAAGAGAAAAGCCGCAAGCTTCACGAGCTCACGTATGTTCTTTGTATTGCCATTACTGATTTGCTAATGATTACGTGCTTGTTCTAAAAACGAGACGGACAGTTTGAATTTCATGGGTTAATATAGGTAAAATGCTACTTGTCCATGCCTATTTATTTATATAATAAAAAAAAAGTACATGATAGGGAGTAAAGAACAAACACTACCTAAGTATCGATGAGTATCCATCATTGTAGTGCTGAAGCTAACCAACGGACTAACCGAACAGTCATTGCCAAAATTTAATATTTGTAAATGCAAGCTTTCAGATAAACCAATCAATGTACACATTTTAGTATGTTCCCCATCTCCTGTCCTGGAGCACCCATTTGTATTTAATAGCAACAACATTGATATAGCACATTTTCATATAAAAAAAGTGCAGCTAAAAGTGCTGTACACAGAGTAAAATTAAAATTACAAATAGTAAAGATAAAAGCTGCATATATTCAACATTAATTTATCCGTAATTTTATTAGGGATTGATCCCTTTTTATTTGTTTATTTGTATTTTTTAAATATCTAAGAAGTCTTAGCCAAATTTTAATAACGTATGCAATGGTCACATAGCCACAGAGGAGAGGATGGCTCAACACGGCAAAACAACATCCAGCCTCATTCTACAGTATGTAGACATGACAGACGCGGTCATTATAGTTTGATGCCTCGTCATAGAAAGCTTTGATTCAGCAGGAGTCATCAGTAATTGTGGAGTTCACATCCCTCCCAGCATCAGGTGCAGAATACTTTGGCCGATACACTAATTTATTCATCTATTATTTTTAATACAGCCAATTGGTAGGTGGAGAGAGTTATTGGTATGTTTTTCCTGTGTGAGGCATTGATCATATATAAACTTACCACACTGTAGCATTGGTAAAAATCAAACAATTAAGTTACTTCTTGAATCCATCAAACTGTTCTGTTCCCAGACTTGTTTTTTCAGTTAATGGTTTGTTGTCCCATTAGAAGAACAAAAGAAAGTGGGCGGGCAGGCATTCTTAGAGATTATTAGAGGTTATGTTTAACTAAACTATTTCAGATGTAGTACTGTCATTGTGCTTTAGAATCATCAAATTTGAATTCGGCATTTAAAAGTCTGTTTGTGGAAAATTGCCTTTCTAGTGATACATAAAAACAGTGAAGATTCACTGCTGCCCATTGATTAATTAGTTTGAGATATCAAAGCAATTAATATATAAATGATAGATGACTTATTAGAAGTACAGCTTGGTCATGCACACAAAACACCAGTACTCCGTTTTTGTCGTATCCACCACAAACGGGAAATAACCATTTATACATAGTCTGGTATGAACAGGGTGAGACGCTGGGTGTGTGATTTGAGGAATGGTATGCCATGCAGCCTCAATACGTGGCAAGAGTTCATTCGTGATAACTGCTTTTGGTCTCTGGCATGCCAGTTGTCATTTGACTCTTGTCGCAGGCATGCTTTGTGGGGGATAAATCTGGGGAACATGCAGGACAGTGAAGAACTGGTACATGGTGGTCATCCAGAAACTGTGTATCGGTAGGGATTCTATGAAGATAGGGTGCCACATATATCGCTGGCTGGTCAAGATACCAGCATTGCGTATGAGGCAGTAACGGGAGTCAAACTCAATGACACCCCATGCCTACTGTTTTTGGCACTTCAAAATGCATGCCTCCTGGAGCCATTTGCTGTGGTGACTCCATGCACAGATATTTTCATCATGATGCAGTAATCAAAATGGGACTCATCTGAAAACATAATATGATGTCAGTCATCCTGCGACTGGTACAGACCGTCCAGGGTGACCAAGGCAATAGCAGTGAACAAGAAGGCCCACTGCTGTAAGCTGCTTTGAACAGGACATGAGTACACCTGTTGATATGTGACAGGCCCCATGTCGTTGGGCTAGGATCTGTGATGTAGCTGATCGTTCAATCACTGCGATGCACAGAAGATGTGTGTCCTCCTGTTCTTTTGTCCGTCATGGCACTCCAGACCCCTCACTTTAGTAGGTCTATCTCACCTCAACCCACTAACGCCAATCTCTCATCATTGTGCTTACATTTTGTCCAACATGGGTGCCAATGTCCCAGAAAGATAGTCTGCCTTACTGTATTCCCACAATTCTGCCTCACTTAAAGTTAGAGAACTGGACGCATGGTTGTTTTTCACTTGGTGGTAAATGTTTTGTCCCTAAGAGTATACCGGTTATAACTATTTGCAGTCACTTAATGAGGTTCCCATTTTAGGTGGCTTTTATACTCGCACACATCATTTACATATGTGCTACACTTGTAGTCGTTTTCACTCTGCCTTGACCTATCCATCCCGCAAGTTTCAGACCAGTGTGACACAGTTTTCACAGTGTTGCTATGTTAATAATGGCAGGCAGTGTATGTGCTTTCATAATATGAGACATCTGCAAACATTTCTGTGCATTTAGTATATTAAAAACAGTAATTTCTTGTATCCATTCATTCTTTCACTTTGTGACCCACTTCAAACCCAAATCCAATTCAGGATTATGGGGAACAGGTACCAACCTTAGCATCATTGATCACTTGGAAGGAAGTAAGCCTGGATGGGGTGCCAATCTATCACAAACTATACTGAACACAGTCAATCATTTTATGTGTTTATTCTTCCATTTTCTAACCCGCACACTTCAGGATCATTTGGAACTGGTGACAGACCTGGCATCAATGGCCACAAGGCAGGAAATAACCACGGATGGAATTTCATTTTGTTAGAACACTCTTATGCCCATAGCTACTCATACCAAGCCTATTTAATTTTTGTAGACTGAAAATGTTTCTGCGCATAATCATGAAGAAATGTGTTGAATTTGACTTTGCTTTTTGCTGGCCATTTGCTCAACAGATTCATGGTACTGACAAATACATTTCACAAAATCTAAGAGAAATGCTCTTAACAACCTTGTTAACTTAAGAGTTATGTCTGAATTTTCAGAATGCATTTGTGTTCATTGATTACGCTTTTAATTAATTTCCTGAGTACGCCAAGATCTAAAAGAGAACATTTTTCTTTAAATGGACAACTCCATCTCCTCTCATTATTTGTAGGATATTTAAGCAGATTCAGTATTTATTGGTATTAGTTTATATAATCAATAAAGTAATAGAAATATAAATTAAAATATTCAATTTTAATGTCTTTGCATCCCTAGGATGCCCCACTTTCTAGTGAGGAAATCATCCTGTGGCAGGTTGGTAGGTGCAATGAGACACTGTTTTTGTGTTTTTTCCATTGTTGTATTCAACCAGTTATGTTCACAGAATATGTCTGAAATCCACTCACTTTACACCAGCTTTTAGGTTACCCACCTGGTGTTGGGCTAGGGTAATTAATTAATTTAAATACAGGCGTATTAATTTGCATGAAATAAGACTGTTTGCTTTCTGTTAACCGACTGTTCCTTATTCATATCATAAATACAATATTCTTTTTCCTTACTCTTTTAGTGTAATGCAAGACAGGAGAGAACAAGCACGGCAGGATCTCAAGGGTCTGGAGGAAACGGTTGTAAGTATCTCGGTAATTCTCATTGATTGACTTTCTTTCTTTTTATACTTAGAATAAAACTACTTTGTTTTTATTTTGCTGCTAGGCAAAGGAGCTGCAGACTCTTCACAATCTGCGGAAATTGTTTGTTCAAGATCTTGCAACCAGAGTGAAGAAGGTAGAGTATCCACATTAGTGGGTGACTTTACTCAAGCGTTTTATTGTTTACAAAAGCAGATAGCTACCTGTTTTATTATTTCAGTATAAATCTGAATTTTCTGGTCTGATGGCCCTTTCCTATTTCTCACAGTGACCTAAATGAGTATCTGTTTATTTACAGAGTGCAGAGATGGACTCGGATGATACTGGTGGGAGTGCTGCTCAGAAACAGAAAATTTCCTTTCTTGAAAATAACCTTGAACAGCTTACCAAGGTCCACAAACAGGTACAAACATTTATTTTATACACTTTCAAATTATATTATGATACTTGTATCTAAATAAAATGAGATCACAAATATTAAATTCAAATTGTAGGGTTGGTAGATAGATATGGGCAACCAACTAACAAACAGCACATCATTCAAAAAAAAGAACAGTGTAGTAAATTATTGATGTGAAACCCACAAGCTTGCTTAACAGATCTGAAAACCAACAATCAATGTTGTAGTATTTGTTATGTAGTGAGATCAAGCGAGCGGCTGGCTCTGTATGTGCCGGATGTGTGATTATTTGTTTAAAAAGCCCAAACCCATTTCTGTTTTCTGTTGGAGTTCAGTAGCCTTTCTCATTATTTACATTTATTAATTCCACTTTTTTTATTGTAATGGGTTGGCACTTTTACAGCCCGAGTAATCCTCAGGTCTAACGCTTATACAAGACACGTCTATACAGTTAGCACTGTTTTTACAGCCTGAGTGATGCTCGGGTCCAGCACTAAGGAGGTTAAACATTGAAAAGTAACAACTGTACATTAAAAACATAACAATATAACATGCTCAAAGCTACTTAAGCCAGCTGTGGTTTTCAGAGGCTGGAGCCTATTCTGGTAGCATCAGGCACAAGGCAGGAGATGTCTGTGGATGGGGCAGCAGTCCATCATAGGAGACCTCTCATGCACCTACCCACAGTCTCTCAATACAGACTGGTTGTGCTCAGGTGTGGAGTATAAACCCAGGACACTGGATTTGTGAGGTAGTAGTTCTAATCGCAGCACACTTACAAAAGGGATATTAAACTTGACTTATTCTTGCATAAACAAAATTAAAACAATAATTCCCACTTCACTTTTGAGCTGGGTCGCAATGGCAGTATGGCACGCTGGGTAGACCAGGTCTCCCAGTTTTACTGATATTCTTCTACTTCTTTGGTAATTTCAGCTGGACTGGGAATGTTTTGAGAGCTATAATCTATCTATTAAGTTCTTGGTTTGTCATTCATATTTTTTCCCAGTTGGTCATGCTTGGTGTACCCCCTGACTGAGATGCCTTGGTGCCACTCTAATTTTATACCCAGACCACCTCACAGACAGTGGTAAAGTGAGATTGACTATATTTGGCAGAATTATTTCCTTAAAATGCTGAAAAATACAACTAGTACATAGCTGAAAAGCCCATCTGTCAAAATGTGAATACACTTAATAACTGTCAGCATAACGTAATTCATTTTGGTATGAATATACAGAACATGTTTTTCTCATTACAGCAATTCATTTAAGTACACAGCAAACATTTATACTTGGATCAAATGATTCAGAGTCTCTAAAACTATATGGTCTCATTTATCATTACCAATTAGCAAGATTCAATTATTCCATCAATCCACTCATCATTCAGTCCTACTTAATCAAATTATAGAGCCACATCGTGAACCTTCTGGCAACATCTGAACAATATGTTGGTTGTGTACTGCAGGACGACACGTACACTTACGTCAGGCCTTTTTTCTGAAGCTCACTTCACCCAACATGAAAGTCTTCCGATGTGTAAGGAAAACCAGAATGCCTGGAGAAAAACCCACATGGGTATGGGGAGAATGTGTGAACTGAACGTAGAAAATGACTGGTTTGATGTGATGCAGAAATGCATCCCCATAGCAACTTGCAGATGAAACTGGCACAATTTTGAGTGCAAAGCTGCACAACGAGGTAGTTAAACATCGCAGTTAATGTAACAAGGAAAAAACTGAGAACGAAGTCTTTTAAATAAGAGGACCAGGTAATCTGGTGATTGTTGGTTACCTTAGTGTTTGCACCTCATTAAAAATGACAGCTAGTTATGAAAATGGGAAGCAATTAAGCAGTGAATAGAGCTGGTTACACATTAAAGAAATATTAAGTGTATATGAAACAAAAAACTATAAAGGGAATTTTTTATTAGCACTAATTGTCTTCTAGTTTAATAGTTTGCTGGCCAAAATCTGCAGCCCCTGCAGCTCTCTTAAAACTGAGACTGTGCTGGTGTGGAGCTCCATTGCTTTTCTTCAAGCAAACTCTTTTTGCTGAAGGTTTCCTTTCCATCTGATGACAGATGGAGCAAATATTAAAGAGTAAATATTAAACAAGATGTATACAAGAAACAATACATTGTAACGTGGAGCAGCCTCTTTATACATACATGTCCATCTTTACATGGCTTTTTCAGGTAAGTGAGGTAAATTGTTTAAGTAGCATTTTTATGACTCTTTAGTTCTCTGAATGTCTCTTTAATTGATGATAGTTTGATGCATAGCTTTTAGTAGCTAAGAAAAGATTAAGCAGTCTTTTGTTGATCTGTTTAGAGCGAAAGCTTGCATATTGTAATATTTTTATTTAGCCAATAAAAGGTATCATTTTGCTTGACTTCTAACTACATTCATAATGGCTAACATGGTACAACACCCTAGTACTACATAACCTTATTCTGTAACACTTGTCTGTAACAGTCTCCAGGCTGATGTGCTAAGTGAGTAAATGTAAATTATCTGCAAATATATTTGAACGATAAAACCATTCTTGTCCATTTGTGGATCAGTACAGTGAAAATACAAATGTTAACAGACGACTTGACATGTGGATTGTGTGAAACAAGTGACCTGTGATTATTTCATGTTTCCAGCACTGGACACCATAGACACCTATTATATCAGAAAACCTTATCTCCATTCTCCTTGAAAAATGAAAATTGTTCTTGGGCAACCATACAAGCTACATGGGGGTAAATAACATATAAAAAAAATATGGTTTGTGGGTACAATACAATACAATACCATACAACTTATTTTTGTATAGCCCAAAATCACACAAGGAGTGCCGCTTGACAGCCCCCCAGCCTTGACTTTCTTGAAGTATTCCTTTAAATTGGATGTACATATTATCCTTTTTTTTTTTCTTTTCAGGAAGGGATTCATAATTTCATATCTATATATCTAAACCACAAGCTTACATGTGTTTGAGAATGAAAAGCCTAAATACATACTTTTGACCAACACATCATGTTGCACCAGGCTACATGGTGACCTTTTAATGAAAGCCATGGCCAATTATTAATCACCAGCCCTTGGAGTTTAGGTCAGCATATATCAGCCTAATAAAAAGCCCACTGATAGTTTTGTAACAAAAAATGAGATGTGCAGCTTTTTGAAAGTTGGCTGTATTTTGTTACTGCCTCCTGCTGGCAATCATATGTCTAAGAAGTAATGTTTTTAGCTAAGATTTTAAAAATACAAAATACTTTTGAGTGCGTCAAACTCGTTTAAGATTTAGTTTTGCGAAGTGCATACAGCATGCGTACTTTATTTCTATGTCTGTTTCTTTTAGTTGGTGCGTGATAATGCAGATCTTCGTTGTGAGCTTCCTAAACTGGAGAAACGTCTGCGGGCTACAGCTGAGAGAGTTAAGGCCTTGGAGTCTGCGCTGAAGGAAGCCAAAGAAAATGCAGCTCGTGACAGAAAACGATACCTGCAGGAAGTTGACCGTATTAAGGAAGCTGTACGGGCAAAGAACATGGCTAGGCAAAGGCACTCCGCTCAGATAGGTAAGAGAAATAACAAACATTTTTATGCAGTTTATCACATTATATTGCTTTGAAAGTATGTCTTTTTGTTCTGTTCTCTTTCAAAAGCTTTTACACTATTCTTTCTTTGTGTATCCTGAAGATTAGCTTTGGAGTATTTTGGTTTAGAAAATAATGTCACATAAGACCAGAACTTGATACTTGGAAGGAGTGAGATATTAGGTATATGTGAGACGTTTTATGTTTCCAGTGCTGAGTTCAAGGTTGATGGGTGGGGGTTTGGAACCAAATTGATACTAACTTGTACTTGTGCTGTAAGTCAATTTATGCTTTCTTGAAAGCCCAGGGTGCTTGGTTGGAAGTATTGCATGTTGCAGGCAAATGTACACCCTAGGAAGTCGGGCTGGGCTATACGGAAAAAAAATCTTAAAAGGATACATTTTTCATATCAGTCAGTAGCGATATATATTACAGTATAAATCAAATTACTATTTCTGTCAGACTTAACGGTTCCTTTTTTACTCCCAAGTGAAATTTGAAGATATCTTAAGGTTAATTTTGGTTTAAATATTATTTATTTTCTGTCAGACAAATGAACTATAAAACATTATACAGCTGTATTTCAAATAAATAAAATAGGTATATTTAATAAACTAAAATCTTAATTCTGACCAGTCAAACGCTTCAAGTGTTACAGGAGAACCCAAACAAAGTGCACAATTAAATTCTTTGGTCAATTCCAAATAAATAAAATAGGTAATACAAATAAAAAAATGCTCAATTCTGACCAGTCAAACACTTTCAATTTTTACAGGAGAACACACTAAATTTGTTGGTCAACTTCAAATAAATAAAATCAAATAAAAATTTAAATCATTAATCTAAAACTAAAATCTTAAAGCTTTCATGTTTTACAGTAAAACACAAAGTAAAGTTTTTGGTCAGTTCCAAATTAAGTCGGTATTAATACAAAATAAAATCTAAAAAAAAAAAAAAAACCTCTATAATGTATCCTTTCCTTTGTATAGATTTTAATTTTTAAATGATTAGGAAACAAACCCACAAATAAATAGACCAAACGCATTTGGTAGATATCCTCAGTGCAAATTCAAGCAGCTTTCAAATGCAAATGATGGACAATATGAACAAAATTAACATTCGCTGAATTGAAGTCAACATGGCCGCTCCAAGGCAAAAAAAAGCACAAGAAATCCGCATTAGTGCAACACTTGCTTGGGTCTGGGAGTGTAAAGGTTTACATTGTGTCTCTGTCCGATGGTTGAACACCCAACACACGTTTATTATACATATTATTTACAGTAAGTGCTCACACACAACCCCAGTACTCTCCCAAAGTCCAGGCCTCTACCAAATGCCTCTCTTCAGGTCCGCCTCCACTTCTTTCCTCCAAGACTTCATCTACTCCGCTCTTGACTCCAGCCATCGAATTGAGGGATGGCGGCCCCTTTATAGCTCACCCGGATGTGCTCCAGGTGCCACCTGATAACCTTCCCGCCTGCCCTCCCTGGTCTTCTCCCCCCCAGCACTTACGGGTGTGGCAGAAGTGCTGAAGGCCCAGGGATCTTCAGGCATCTGGGTGCCCCCTGGCAGTGAACACGGGCCCCTATACGGTTGAGCTTCCAAGCTCTGTTCCCGTGGTCCCCAAACCATCCAGGGCAGCTGCCCTCTCGTGGTCCGGATGAGGTGTAGTCCCTCTTCCGGTCCTTCTAGGCATCCCGGCTGGGTACCACCCCCAGCCGATTGCCACAGAAGGTGTAAATTTGAAGTATTGGTAGGACATGCCGAAAACAAATGTCAATCTCAGGCCCTTCTAAGACTCAAACACGAAAATATAAAATCCCAGGTAAAAGCAAACAAAACAAAAAGCAATTTAAGAAGAATCTTAATAAGTGCTTATGTCTACTGTGAAAAAAAATGACTAATCATTGTCAAAAAAGTATATCCAGAAAAGTATACTTGGTCATTTTTCCAGTGTTCATTTATTTTGAAAGTATTGCTGGTTGGTCATTTGTTTTCCTTTTTTTTTATCTAGCCAAACCCATTCGCCCTGGCCATCCTCCAGTTGCTTCACCTACACATCCAAATATGAATCGCCCAGGTTTTGGGTTTTACCAGAATAGCCAATCTGTTGCAATCCGTGGAGGTGGAGGAAAGCAGGACAAGAAGTAAGTCACCATTTTTTTTCTACTTTGAAACTTACCATTGTCACAATAACGAGACTTTTGAGACATGAAAAAGGTTTGGGGCAGCCACCTGTATAATTGAGTTCCTTGCTGCAAAGTCGAATAAATGAAAATAGCACTGCTGTGCACAAAACCGAGTCCAAAACAGAACTGAGGGAATAGGGAAAAGGTGGAGGCTTTTAAAGGGGAAGACAGGAAGTGAGATCATAGGGGTTGGGCTCATTGAGATCTTCAGCCATTGGTTTGAGCTCGGACGTGACATCACAGGGGCCGAAGCTGGCAAGGTCTCCTTCGATAGGCTCGGTCCCGGAAGTGACATCAGGAGAGCCAAGTGGAATCTCTCGGGAATGGTCTGCAGGCAAGGGAGAAAAAGAGTCGGTGCACGGTATGTCTCGGAACTGTCCTTACCCAAGCCCTTTAGCTGCCTCCCATGCGCACGTGTGTGACACCATGTTATCCACTAGTCTGCTTTATGTATATATGTATGTATATTGTTCCATTTTGAGAGTTAAGTACTTATCCAGAAAATATCATCATGTTCATCAATATGTTTTTAATTTAGGTCTGATAAGAACTTGCGAATGTATCATTTTAAATGTTCAGTTTAAAAAAAATAAATAAATAAATTGAGGAACACTTACATGGTCATCTTCCAAAGCTTGTACTATCATAGTTTAACACGGAAGATGCCCTTTTGGTCAGTTGTTCCGTCTGGTTCCCATTTGTTTTTCTTACATGCACACTCTTAAGTGCACATCTTATTCTAGCGACTATTTTAGTCCATTAATAACTCATTTGTCTATGCAAAAACAATGCAAGGCATGTGTAAGTACCCAAGTAACTGAACAACAGAAATCTAATGACTGTGTAAGTATGCAAATGTCACCCAAGTCACAAATTACAGTTTACACTAAAATGTCCAATAGTTTTGGGAGTGTTAGTTTGAATATAGAAAACTCCAGGTTTAATTTGCCAGTGCATTATTTATTGCAGAAATGAGCTTGTGGAGGAGCTTTATGTACATGTAGTTTGAAGTCTAACCAACTGTTTGAGTTTCATGTTTTAGAGGAAGATTTTAGAATAAAGTAATGTCTGATTTTCCTTTATGCTTCAAACAGAACTATTAGAATATCATTAGTACTTTCAGAAAATACAAGATGTGTGTTGTGACTAAAAAGCATTACAGTTTCTGAGTCAACACTAACATAGATTATCTAAAATTAAAGCAGACTGTTAGCCAACCGGTTATGTAACTCAGAGATTGGCACATTCTGATATGATCCCCCATTATTATGTGTAAAGCTGGCCAAGACTGCCACTGAGTAAAATGGTGCTTACAGGGTTGGTGTGGATTATTTATTGACAATAAAAATCCTTTTATATATGACTTTAGAGGTCACCTGTCTGACAAGGGCTAAACTGGGGACAATGAAGTACAGGTGTCCGTAAGTTTTATTTTTTAATGAATTTCAGTTGCCAGTCTCCATTGCTTATTGGAAGCATTAGAGCTGGTGCCAGCTGTAAAACTCTTGAATTTCATAGTTTCTAAACTAAAATGAAGCCTGACTTTTGAACACTGCTGTGGTGTAAGCTTTGAAGCTTCATCTCTTTCAGCTCCCTTTTTCTTTTTAATAATTAACTACTATTGCCTTGCTTAAAGGATACATTTGATACTTTTCAAGTTGAAGTTATTTCTTTACAAACCTGGCATATATACATTTGCTATTAAAAATTGAGTGTTTTCTATAAATATAAAAAAAATACATCATTGTTCCTTGTGTTTTATAATGGAACCTTAAGGGGCACATATTGTCAATTGACGTTCATTGCACAAATAAACACATTACAAAATACATCTAGTGATGAATGGATTGTACAGGATATGCAATTAATGATGGTAATCAGTATTCATTTTATGTTGTGAAGAAAACTTAATGAAGGTGGTGTCCATTTCTCTGTACACATTCTGACAACCCCTTGTGAAAATTCTGCATTGCTCAACACAACATGTCAAGAGGAATGCCAGCGATTTCCTCTTCAGTCCTCCTTTTTAGTTCAGCAATGGTTGCAGGACGTGTGCTGTACACTTGGCTTTTAAGATGTCCCCACAGAAAAAAAAAACACAAACAGTGACATCTGGGGATCTCAGGAGGCCTTGGAATATCAATGTTGCATGAAATGACGTACCTTCTAAATAATTGTCGAACAGCTGCCATCAGTTGTCGGGCAGTACGTGAAGTGGCTCCACCTCTTCGAAATTAGGCACCCATGTTGTAATCGCATGAGCAGACGGGACACGATCATGATGTCCTAACTGGTAGTGATGGTGAAATTCCCTTTGCGCAGCAGTCACGCTATCACCATTCTTATAAAAGGCTTTCACAGTGAACGCTCGTTGTGCACCACTCTACTGCTCCATTAGAACTAATGGCAAGGGGTGCTAAACGAGGTCGCGTTGGTCCCAAACAACTTCTGATGCCCCAAGGTCACCAACACCTACTTCTAAAATTTCCTGTTTCCCTGCACCACCGTGTACATTGAACCAATGGGAAACAGGGAGTTAGGTTCCAGTGACTGTCAAAAGCTGTAATGTTTTTGTGGAGATTGCCCAGAATACACTTTTCTTTATGTAATTCTTTATAACAAAGTACTGTTTCTGATACTACGCACTTTTCATAACACAGTAGCCCTTAAAATGCAGCATACAAGATACAATCGGTAACATGCAAAAATCATTTTTTTCTCAATAGTCACTGCCTAGAGTTCTGTGATCTTATGTGCGAGCATCTCAAAAAAAAAAAAAAATGTAGTCGCTGCTGTCAGAGATTCCGAGACTGGTGAGATGCCAACATCACTTCTGACACTCGGTCCTTCACAGCTGGCAGAGCTCATTGGAGTTTGTGAAGGACGCACCAGCTAGAAGTAATCTGTCAGCGATGTCTGCTGTACAGCCTTGGCATATAGGAGCATAGCAGACGTGAGGTGATGTTTAACTTTGAGGAATCGATGTCTCTACTCAGCTAGTCGATTCATTAACACTAACGTGTGGCAGACAGTGGCTGCTGACATTCCAGCAGGAAGTTTATCTAACACCTTTATTTTGTCCTCAGTGAGCCGCATCACAGACTTAACATGTTTGGGCTTAGTGCTCAAAAGACTTGAACTACACTTTGGGTTATAACTGCAAAACGAAACCCATTTTTAAGCAAAACCATGAAAACATGCAACAAATGCACAAGGAGCTCATTTTTCTACAACAGTAGGATGAACCGGACAGGTATTGTATCCAGTTCAGTTCCCCCCGGTACAAATGTCATTCAAACCTTGAAATCTGTGATGTTTCATGATCAGGGCTTGCACAGAAATCTATACCAGAGCACGCTGTTCTCTATGGATCAGTGCAAGGTCCAAATTTCATTCTCTTAAAAAATTATTACCACTCCACAAACTGACGCTTTTCTTTTGTTTCATTTTTAGGGTTTTAATTGGGAACATTAACCGAAATATCCTAGCCTAATTTGTGCGCATTTCATTGTTTTTAGGGACTGTAAAACATTACCTGTGTTAGATTTGATAAGCAAACAAAAACAAACACCGATATTATAAAATTGTACCATTTCTAAGACGACTTATGCATGCAAGGTCAGTGCTTGGCGTCTTCTGCAACAACATTCCAGCCCCCCAATCCGTGGTTTCCTCTCAAACATGGAAGGCACGTTTTTCTGTTACTGTATCAAAATGAGGACATATTTGGTAAGTTCTTAGGCTTTTATTCATAGGTTACATTATAAAACACTAGTACGGATCATGTATTTCTAGAAAGTTGTATTCTAAAGTTAAGTGCTTTATGAAACTTTTGAGTGTTAAAATGCAAATATACCTTGTTTGTGAAGAAATAACTTAGACCAAACTTCTCATTTAAGTATTGCATTGTATCCTACCTATAATGTCCTATACATGAATGGTGCTCTTTACCAGGAAACATTCCCAAATCCACTTAATCCAGTCCATCCTGGCAGTAAAGGCAATAATCAACACTGCAGATGGGACTAGTACTTCACAGGCCCGTTAACGCAAATTATTCCACACTCGCATTAGGCAGACCAACCATGAGAATTATCCACACGTCAGTTATCCAGTCGTATGCTAGCATGTAGTTTTGCTAAAATGTTGTCAGTTGCCTATTTCTATCTAATGAGAGTAGCATTTGATTTGAAGACAGGGCTCTTGACCAATTCAAAAACTCCCAGTTGTGGAAATATGGGGTCCATTAGACAGCAGTGCTAACCACCTTAGTGTGCTGCTGCCCCGTATACAAAGTAAACGGACATGGAGTTTCAAGCAGATTTGGCTCCATGAAAAGAGGCATTTTTGTGGCTTTCGCTTTATTTCTTTCTTCTTTTTTTCATGTTCTTGCGTTGCTCATTTTTAATATGTTTTAAACCAACTTAGAGTGTTCTCTAAAATACTGTAGATTACCTGTCTGATTACTTTGAAAATACGTTGGTATGCTGATAAACTCATTGGGCTGGCATTCATTTCAATTTTAGCCGATGCCATCTTCAGTTACGACATAAACAAATTATATAATAATGTATATAATATGTATATATCTAAAGGTTTTTTTTTTTTGTTTTTTTTTTAGCTGTTGAAGATTGAGGAGATGTAAAAAGGAAAATTTCAAAATGGATACCCTGTCATTCCATGCAGTGAACTCTCCACCATAAGGGAGTCACAAGATTTTTTTTTTTGGTAAATTGGGTATATATTAAAAATGAACCTGACCTGTACAGTTCTTTCCAATGCAGATTTTTTTTTTTTTTTTTGCTCTCTAAAACAAAATTATATTCTTTACGCATCAGACAAAAAGCAGAACGGATGCAAAAGTGCAATCCAACGATTAACTACGAGTCATTCTAATGTGTAGCTCAATTTTCTTGCACAGTCTGTTGTCATTTATGTCTTAAATTAGTCTGCACTGTGCCAAGCTGAATGTATGTTATAAACAGAAAGACATGAAGATGGTGGGGTTGGGGGCAAATGGGGGTGCTTTTTGAGGGTTTTTGATTGGGAACATTAGCTGAAATGTCCTAGCCTAATTTGTGTACATTTCATTGTTTTTAGGGATTGTAAAACGTTATCTGCGTTAGATTTGATAAGCTTGTTAAAGAATTTTTGAACTGAATTGATAGAACACTACTTGTCCATCTGTACAGATCAAGATAGCCATGTACATCATGTTTTCTTGAAACATTTATTTAGAGATGGGGGAGGCGGGGTGGGGGGGGGTTGTCATAGGCTGTGTAAAAACAAAGCAAAAAAAGAAAAAAACCCGTACAAAGCTGTACTATATACATTTTCTGATTGGTGCACTTGAGAATGGAGCCTGTGGAAAGTTAAACTTTGGGATTTTGGAGTGCTTTGTTTTTTTTTTTTTTAAATTATTAAACAGTATGTGATTGCATTTGGACAGAAAAGGATGAAGCAGAACCAAGAAAACTGCGTACCGAGTAATGACCAGACCTTAACTACAAGGTGACTAAATGCAAGTACTGTACTGTATAAAATGAAGATTTGTTACAAACAACTGTATAAGTGTGGCGCCTGCTGGTGGCTAAAATTACAAGAGCGCTTGTCCTGTCCATGGGATTGGCCGAGTTCCAGCTTTAATATATTTTTTATTTTTTTTTTTTAAATTCTGGTTTTACAAATCACTGTTGGATGAGGACCATATTTATTATTATTTTTAGGTTTGAATCAGATTCATGAGCACATTCAACTTACTCTGAGGTGTATTTGTTTTTTCTCACAATATTTAGAACATTTTTGCTTAACCCCATTTGCTGGGGAAAAGCACATGAAACGATATTAAAAGACAAAACCTTACTTCATTTTTCTCATCACTGCTTGTGACTGCATCTCAGATAGCTACATACAGACTAACACGGCTGCTGTGTTATTGTGAGCATGAGGCTTGAAGTTCAGTGCACACGTATAATCCATTTTTGTTTTAGATTTACCTTACAGATGGGCAGAAAAGAGCAGATTAGCTGCAGCTTTTGTACGCTCCCCTTAAGACGACAGTCTCGACGTCCTCCTAAATATGCAGTACGTATTTCTTTTTTGTCATCTGTGTTTCATCACTCCTAGTGCTGATCAGCCAGTCAGTGAATGGGAAGTTGACAACGAAACAGCATGTGGACGCAATTTTTGGATATTTACAAATTCGGCTGATCTTTTATTAGTATTTTTTAAGTGTTTTTTACTAGCCTTTTCAATATTTTAAAACTAAAAGCAAATCCTTAAGCCTCTTTATTTTGTATTTTATTGTGAATAAACATTTGAATATAGTAATTGCCCAGAATCTGTTAAATATTTTGTATTCCGAAAGACGAAAGGGTTGACCGCCTTCTCGTAAATGCAATATATACAACAGAAGGAAGCGTTAGCGTTCTCAAGAATTAGGATGGCGCAGCTTCAGATTCAGGCAAGCGTTCTTCCCCATCAAGACTCCAATGCACTTCACTTCTCGCTTGCAGTTTGCTTTGAATTCTGATACAATCGGAAATACTGTGGCTGAAAGCTAGAGCATGTGCTGGATTTGCACTGGACACTGGAATCAAAAATGGCTAAAGTGAGCGTAAAATAGATTAAGGTTTACTGAGAATCTTAGTCTAGCGGGAGGCAAATGACCTGGACAGGACAACGCGCCCTGCGGCTACTCCGAGTTCTCTGTGTGCAGCTTGCACAGCAAAATGAATTTCCGTGTATCCTTCGAGTGCTTTCTGTAAGCTTGTTTGCCCTAGGAATTGAATTCAAATAAAAGTCTAATATTTATTCATGGTGATTTACTAAATTATTTGAAATTATTAAACAAAAAAAAAAAAAAACTGTAGAAACTTATTACTGTGTAATAATTCTATTTGTGGTAAAGGTGACATTAAGCCTGTGCTTGTGGATTATGGTACTGGATCATTCCTGCGAAACAAAGACAAAAACAAAAAGCTCTGAAGAGGGTTTGGTAAATCCACAAATCCTGGTTTTAACTGACTGCATGTTGTAAATGTTTATGTGATGAAATAAAAGAATTATTTGTCTTTCAGTGCAGTGAATGGGAAAACTTTTGTCGGAGTCGCCCAGACCCCTTTTATTATGGTTTTTAAAATGAGAAAAAAAGAAATTGAAACTCTTTCTAGTCAGCATTGCATTTTCCTAGTCAGCCAGGCCAATGTGGAAACTCACGAATGTTCAGCATTGTTCAGACCAGAGGACGTCATAATGGAGAGTGCAGCGGGCCCAGTGACTGGCAGTACAAAAAGCTGCTTGATTCTAGAGGTTTACCACTTGGGTATTCTTTGTTTTGAAGGGGAGACATAACCCTTTTGTTGTTTCTATTGAATTGGCTGATTTTTCTCATAGTGGCGTTTCATCAGTGGTTTGGTATTAACTGACTGGAGCTCTGCTGCCCGCATCCAGTCCTCCACTGAAGTGTTCGTGTCCTGTCATACTGGAGCTGTTTTAGGATTAAAAGACAAGAGAAAGGTTTTCCATTTGCTCAACTAATATGAAAATATTACCTTCATCTTCATATTTCCTCCCCTAATATTGTTTGTTTTCTCTGATGCCTTCTTTTTAATTTTTTTTTTATTAATTAATTTGCTTTACTATCCTTTGTGCCCATTAGTGCAGCCTGTGAGGTTTATTTTCATGTAATTAGTGAGAAGCCTCACTTCAGCACTCTTGTGTTTTTCTTGCAGCTCTGCTTCACGTTCTTTTCATTTCTTCCTGTCTTGTCAGTTTGCGGATTGCCAGAGGGCCTCAGTGGCCAACTCCTTGCAGCTCGCATTTCATTAAAGTTCAAGCTCTACTCCCTCATTCTCAATAACTGTTTTGTGTTGATTTCTTAAGGGATTGTGGCGATCAGAGACTTTAAAGGGACCCCTTGAGGAAAACTTGACAGCCTGCTCAGCTTGACCTAATGTTCTCTCCAGTTCATGACCAGAGCAACAGTGGCAGGTGTAAGGCAGGACCCAACCCTGGGCACACTGGCGTAGGCCCAGTCAGCAGTTGACCTTCAACCCACGTGGACACGAGGAGGAAATGCAAAAGCCAGACAGAAGCTTTTCATAGCAGAGAGGAGTCAGGTCATAATTTTAAAAATCACCAGTTATGTTTAAAAGCAATCTGCCAGGATGGTGGATTATTGAATGAATGTGTAAAATGTATTATTAGTCCTTTCATGTTCTTCATCCATCCATTATCCAACCCACTATATCCTAACTACAGGGTCACAGGGGTCTGCTGGAGCCAATCCCAGCTAACGCAGGGCGCAAGGCAGGAAACAAACCCCGGGCAGGGCGCCAGCCCTCCGCAGCCTTTCATATTTGTTTTGTACCAAATCCATGCATTAAAGAAGACGTTATATAATCTAACAATCAAACACATAATTCAGGCCGTAGGTTTTTATCTGCCTAGGCTAATGACTTTCATACTCGGTGTTTCCCAGGTCCCCACGTCATCTTACCATACATATGCTTTGGTTAAACAGAACTGCAAAATTTAAAGAAATCATGCAATGGATCCTGTATCACAGATAGAAGTTTATTTGTCACCCTGGGAAATTTTGCTTTTTGCAAAAGCTCTTTGAATAAATACATAGATAATTAAGAAAATAAATGAACATACACTTTGGTTTGAACATACACCAGAATGACTAAAAAGCCCTTCTGACTTGGCTGTCACAATCACGGTAAAGCATTATGCAGACGTACAGTATTGCTGTTGCTATAAAGGAGTCCCTGCAGCATTTCGTGACACGCTTCTGCTGAATAATTTGTTGGCTGAAGGTCCTCAGTGTTGGTGTGTTGGGGGTGTGCAGCGTTGTTCATAATGGCACTCGGTTGTCTTCACGTTGTCTTCCTATACCACCACCAGGGGGTCTAGAGTGTATCCCATAACTGAGCTTGTCCTTTTAATTAGCTTGTTGATTTGGTGGGCCTCTCTTGAAGTGGTGTTACCAGGCCAGAACACCAAAGTGAAGAAAAATCACACTGAGAGTTATAGAAGATGTGAAGGATGTCACTCCCTACAGTTAAGGAACACAAGGAATAAGAGTCTGCTCTGCCCTTTCTTCTATAGTTCCTCTGTGTTCCGAGTCCAGTCCAACAAGTAACACGTAGGAGTGGACCACCTCTACATCCACTCCATGAACAGTGACCAGACATGGAGGCTCTTGGCTGTGGTGAAAGTCAATGACCGGTTCCATGGTTTTGCTGATGCTAAGATGCAGACAGTTCACAAAGTTCTTCACTAGACTTCTGTATTCTTCAACCCCATCCTAACACACAACAGAGAACTCATTTGAAAAAAAAAATAGCTGAAAGGGTTGTTTTTTTCAAAAAGAGAACATGTTGTGTAACAGAAACCTATAAATACCAAAATGTCAGCCTAAATACAGTAGGAATGGTATGTCTGGTGTGCACTGCTGTACTGATGCAGAATCCATATGCGTCTTTCGTGTGATGTTTCGTAACAGTCACCAGTGCACAGCCTGTTGTCATTGCTGTCACAGTAAAAGTTTGTTTCTTTTAGCACTTTAATTGTAATATTTTTTTTTTCTGTTGCTTGTGCATGAGAGGGTAGCATGTCAGTATTTGATCTGCACGATGGATATGCACGTAGTGTTAGTGTAGGCCACGACAGCACAAGGCTTACTGACCTCCACATAAACATTGGCAGTTCATACATTGTGAACAGTGCTTAGGGGCTCACGTAGTCATTTTATCTTTGTGCCACAAAGAAGCTTCACATCACTGAATTCATCAGGCATATCACGGAGGGTTAGTCCTATAGTGTCATAAGCATTAGTTTCACTGTCTGTGTCAAACTCTGATGACCAATTCACTTTGTCATCACCATTGTTTGATTCAACTAATGTTTCACTTTATTCTAAAACTGTCTTTGCATTTTTTACTTTCTCATATACAAAGATTCAATGTTGAGATTTTGATGAATCTCAACATTTTAGACCCCTCGGAGTCCGAAAATATCATTTTTGGAATTGTGTCTGTCTGTGTGTATGTAAACATGTCACTAAGGTCACCCAAATGTTGCATACAAGTATTAGGCACAAAACATAGATTTCTATCTAAACTGTTGAGCTATTCCCATTAACTGGAAGTGCTACTTTACCTTTTATTAATGCAGCTGCAGAGTCCGATTTACTCAGCTTTACTTTTATAATTATTGTTCAATATATTATTAATTTGATTTGATGTCAATGGTTCTTTAATGAATATAATATAAAAATATAATCCTTGTCTTGTGGTTTACTCCTCAAATATCCATCCCCATATCTGAGTATACGAGAAAGTCGAGGGGAGAGCACTCCTGATTTCTTGTTTACACCAGTAAACCCCCAGTTCTGTAAAGAATTGGAAATCCAAGAATGGCAATCACTTTCTGTTCCCTCTGATCTTTGGAGGGATGAAAAACCATGGAGGGTGGGAGCATCCTGGGAAAGTTTTCATTTAATGAAATAAATATATTTGTACTAAAATTGACATTTAATTGTTATATCATTAAAGTCCAAAATGTGTTTGAGTTGCTGCAGTCATAAGTGAAAAGGTTTAAATGAAGTAAATTGGAAATAAAAAATCCATGTTAGGAATCATAATTGAACTTACTTTTAACACTGAGTTACTCTAATGTGATTCAAATAAGCCACACTGACTGCTGGCACTGTGGAGTGGAGAACACTGACTGCTGGCACTGTCCGTAGTCACCACTACTTCAAGTTTAAATGTCACAATGGCAGCTTGTTGGCGCGGACGGTTTACCTCAAGTTTAGCTTACAGGTTGTGTTGTTTGGGCGCCACCTACTGACTCTGGGAAGCCGCTGGGTTTGACTCTGAAGCGCTGTGCGCGTGCGCTTTTGGCACGGCTTGCTTCTGGCATCCATGCATACAACCTTCGGTTAGTAATATAGATACCCTCTCGTGTTTTGATTGAAGGCTTTACCCCGGTCATAAATATTGACAAGTTGCCATAGAAATATTCACAATTTTTTGCAGCATAATGTTATATTTTTCCACTAGATGGCAGCAGAATCCTCGCCCAATGGCCGTTTGGGCTTAACAATGGACATGTGAACAATACAGCAAATCCCCAAGAAACACTCGGGCTTAATTGTATTTACAGAGAATTCCAAGTCTAAGAGAAACTTGGGGTTAACGCCAAGGAGGTGAATCCACTCACTCCAGTCATTGGGGATCTGCTCCTGTGGTGCTGTTTGATTACTGGAATAAGACGCTAGTTGCATTTTGTAGTTTTTGTTTGAGACTAACCAAGAGTCTGTTTTAAGTGATTTCATCTTCAATCCACTGTATTCATAATATCTACAGTTGTATTGTACACTTGAAGGAAAAGGCGCACACTGCCATCCACTGTCAGACTCGCTTAACCCACTTATGGGGTCATTGGGTGTAAGGCAGGAGCTGATCCTGGATGGGACAGTTCAGAAATAATAAATGAAGTGAGATGTAAAGGATTTTCAAATGATAAGAAGCCTTTCCATTCATCATTCTAATTTGCTCATACTTTTTAAAACTTCCAAGATACCTGCTTGTACTACATGGCCCATTACGTTGCTTCTTTGCGCCTCCAGGCTTCAGTCTTGGAATACTTTACTTTGCACTCATGTCCTCGAGTGTCTGCTTCACTGTTTAGTTGAAACAGTCCCACTAGATGAATATTTTTGATGTCTGTGAGGATTATGAAGAGCTGATACTGGTCCTCATTCAGCTTTTTCTGGTTTGGACTCCCTGAGCCTGTCAAGGTAGGCCTGGGCTGTGTGCTTGGCTGCTCTCTTCTGCTCTCCTTCTAGGGCTGCCATGTCTATTTTTGTAGTGTGGTGACCCCAGAGGTTTTTCTCACCATCATCCTGGTACCAGAGAGTGGTGATGGTTGAACATGCAAGTAAGAACTTCCCTGCCCTCTGTACATGTGGCAGTATTCTACCTAACAGATGATACAGTCGAGGTGTTAATGTCACTTAATTCATATGCAGTGCTTATCACAGTAAAAATCTAACTATTTATTTATTTTTTAAATTGCTCTGCTAACTGCCCAGACTGGAGAGGTTTTTCAAATCCGGCCCCGATTCTCCTGTGGCTGTGGCCTTTCATCACAATTTACTTTACAATCTTTACCTTTAACTAATCTCACTGTTTGCTTAAGGCTACGTCACATCAGACAGTTTTTCTAGCCATTTTCAGTTGTAGCCTTCATTTATAAAATCTTGGCAGGTCTTGTGAAAGGCCAGTCAAGTAGTCTGACATAACACATCAAGTCACTCCAACTAGTTCAAGAGTTGCTTCGACTAAATCAAACTGGGCCGGGCTCTCCCTCTGTGTGTGTGTGTGTGAGAGCGTGTGTGTGTGTGTGAGAGCTGACAACCGATAAAGTACAATACGGCAACGACGAATCAGGAAACGTGGGTGTTATGGACCTCACAAACTGAAGAGAAACTTTGTCTGTCTGTTGTCTTGTGTGTTATCAACCACAACAGAATGGAAAAAAAAGAACATAAGAAGTCCTGAGCCGGTGCTCCCCGTACCTGTTAACTGTCATACTGATCCTGCTCCAAAGGACAGCACGCTATTGGCTCTCAAAAAAAGGGGCGGGTGTGACTGTGCACACGGCCACTGACTCCGGCTTTTTAAATTGACCTGGTCTGACACACCCAACAACTGCAAGTCACGTAAAGTGACAACTGCTTTAGCAGATCTTTTAGTCCTTTCTTTATTTTGTATTCAGAAATAAGCAGTACTTTGAGATTTACATTTATTTTAAAAAATGAAAACAATTTGCCATAATTTTAAATGCTTAGTTTTTTATTTCACTTTTTATATTGAATGTGCTTTGTTAATTGTATCGAAATGCTGACAGTAACAATGAGTAGAGCAGGTAAAGACGGCAATGATACGTATGGCGTGTTACAAGGCAAAGCTTTTTTTTTTTCCCCCCCAGAAACATGGTGTATGGGCATTTGCCAGGCGACATCTAAAGTTACAGTAGCATGCAAAAGTTTGGGCACCCCTGTGTAAAATGTCTGTTACTGTGAATAGCTAAGTGAGCAGAAGATGAGCTGATCACCAAAAGACAAAGTTAAAGATGGCATATTTCTTTAATATTTTAAGCAAGTTTTAAGTTTTTTTCACCCATTATTTACAGGTTCAAAATAAAAAAAAAAATTAAAAGTGGCTGACCCCTTTTTGGCAAGTATCACAACTTGTAACTGTTTTTTGTAGCCATCCAAGAGTCTGTAGGCTGCTGCTTCGAGGGGCTCATGGCTGCTGATTGTTCGGACGGTTTGAGGAGTCCGAGAATTTACACAGCTTTGCCATTTGCATCACCTGGGGTTTCCTAACGATGACTGTGAACAAACCAAAGCCCTGATGAGCCAATGAAGGTTGGAGACCACCTTGGGAAACTTTATCGGAAACCTCAAATAACTTGGGGCGCCCAAACCTTTGCATGGTCAGGTCACGTTGGGGAGCAGGGACTGGTATGGTGCTTTACTGCACCCACCACACAACGAATCAGCTTGGGATTCCAGTCTACCCAAGTCCAGTCCCACCCTGCAGAAATTACCATTTATCTGCCACAACAAGGTGTTACATGGGAGTCCCCCTGGCCTGGGCCAGCCACTCTGGCCATCAACAATGAGGGTCCTGTGAGCTGGATCACCCTTGGGTAATTGTGCCACATGGCCGTAACTGACGCTCCCTCACAATGCAGGTCATGTGCCTCATTTGGGATTCCATGAGCAACACAAAGTCAAACCAGCAGGATTCTCTGAAGAGACACAGAACTGAAGGAGTCCAGTCTTCATCTCAGGTCACTGGATAGTGTCCATGTCTCATAAACAGGAAGCACCAGGACTCTAAAGACTTGGCCCTTCGTCCTTTTGCAGATTATTTTGAGCTCCACACACCCCTTTTCCTGTGACCTCATAACCCTCCATGCTCTCCCAATCTGTCTACTGACTTCTTAGGAAGAGTCACCAGACACATGAATGTCACTGCCGAGGTAAGTAAACCTCTCGACGAGGTCGACACTCTCTCTGAAGACAGACACACTGCTGATGGCCTTGCCCAAGAGGTCATTAAAGGCCTGGATCTTTGGTTTTTATCAGGACACTCGCAAGCCCAGACACTCAGACTCCTCACTCAGTCTTCTCAAGTGCCCCGATCAGAGCCTCCATTGACTCCGCGAAGATCACAGCATCGTCAGCAAAGTCAAGATCCATGAGTCCTTCTTCACTAACAGATGCCCCAAAGCTGCTGGACCCCATGACCCTATCCAACACCCCAGTCCAAGCAAGCATTGAACAGAATATGAGCAAAAACACACCAATGTCGAATGCCAGAATCAACTGGGAAAAACACCAGAGGCTTTTCGTAGATAAAGGATGCTCTTACGATAAAGGTGTATGAGGGTGTGAGACAGAAAACGGTGCAAACGCTGCTTCAGAATAGTTTTGAGTATTACTGTGTGGTCGTGTAGGCACAACACATTGGGAAAAAAAAAAAGGCTGTGTGGTCTGTGGTTACTCTCAGGTGGGCTAACGTTAGCATATCATAATCTCTTGGACCAATAGTGTGAGTTTTCCACATTCAACTACTATGACCGACATTATAAAATACCACAAATTATAAGATAAAATCAAGTCCGAACTTATCCACAGGAGAACTTAAACGTGAGTGTATATATATATATAAACACACACACACACAAGCTATTTTATTTTCATTCCACTTCAACAACATTGGACTAAAAAAATGTAATGTGACACACAGGACAGACACCGAGGGGGGTGAATACTTTCACAAAGCAGTGTAGCTGAATTTCATTGAAGGCTTTTTGAAAACCTAAGTAAGTTCTGTCATATGGGTTGTAAATGTTACAGGCGACTAACTACAGCAGAATTTCAGTCACTTAATATAAATTAGAAAATGAACAGCCCAAGGACAGACCCCCAAGGGCCTGCACTGCTGACCTCACCCTGTGTGTGTGCAGCGTTCTCCTCTTTTGTCTCCTGACATGAAGAAAACACAACAGACTGGCGCCACACCCAGGCTTTTTGCTAGTTGTTTAAACTGAGATAAAGCAACAAGACACACAAGTCTCACAGCTTGAAAAAATAAAAAAGAAATAAAACCCAAAATGAATAAATAAAAGAAGATCCTCTTGTTCAACAGTCGTAGAGACAGGCATCCCATTTCTTCTATTTTGTGGACAGCATTCTTACAGCTTGCAGATATCACTGGTCAAAGGACAGAGAGTCGTTTTCCAGCGTTTTATTTCTTTACTCGCATATTGATCGCCACACACTTTCTCAGCCACCAAAAGATGTCCCACCTTCCTGGCCACCTGCTGATGGGCCACATCAAAATCTGGTCCCATCCATAATGAATGTGTCAATCTCACATTGCCAAAATTTAAAAGGAAAAGGCAGCAATGAAGTCTGAGGTGCATGAAGTCTCCAGAGTCCAATTTCTACCATAACAAAAGGATATGGTAGCTGATGGGTTGCTGTGTCTGTCTCATTCCAAAAGATGGCACATCACAAACATCAACGCTGCTTTTACAAATCCCATTCCAAATACGAGGGGCGTTCAAATCTAAACAGGAATTTATGACCTACACTTTATTTATTGAATACAGTGAAACGTCTTACATAATATTTTTCTGTGCAGTCTCCGGCCACTGCATTACCCTTATTCCAGCGCTCAGGAAGCTTCTTAATCCCAGAAGAGTAGACGTCTTTTGAGTGCATGTTGACCAATTCTTGCGCAGCGTCAGTAACCTCCTCATTCGACTTGAATTTCTTCCCTCCAAAAAATTCCTACAGTGGACCAAACAGATGATAGTCCCCCTCTGAATGACTTGCACCGTTCTCTAGACCGAGAGAGACACTCATCCTCAAACTGATTTTGAAGTCTTGAATAAATCTAAGATGGAAAAACTCCTTCATTTGTCAAAAATTGAATAATTATTTGCTGCGCAACACTATTGTGTACCTTCTGCTCCGACGTGTTGATTACAACTGACAAGAAGGTGAGAAAGAGCAGCTAGCAGTACTAACGTGTGTTTGTCCAATGAGTCACGTCTACCTTGTACTCTTTATAAGAACACAGCATGAAAATTCCAGTTTATAACTAAACACCCCTCGTATCAGATAACAAAGAGACGTGCAATGCATTTGTCATCCCAACAGGTGGCGCATCACAACATTAATGCTGCATTTACGAATCCCATACTAAATGGTACATAACAGAGACACACACATTACGTTTCTCATTTCAACGGATGGCGCTTCACAAACATTAACACTGCTTTTACAAATCCCGTACCACATGGCGTACTGCAATTGTTTGGTGCACTGCAAACGTTAACACCGAGGTCCACTTTGACTTCTTGGATTTCAAGCCATCTTAGACGTCCAGCACGGCTAGTTACAAAATAGGCTCTGTCTTCTATAAGGGGGCTTGACACCTGCGTGGCACTTTGGGGTACTGCACAGTGTACTGCTACAGGCTCGCCACTCTGGGAACCTCAGTACAGGCCTACAGTGCATTTAGAAAGTATTCTTTTCCCTTTCACTTTGTGCACACTTTATTGTGTTGAAGACTTCAATTTAAATTGATCAATACATTTGTCATGTTGTTTTCAATTTTTTTTAAAATGAAGATCTGCCTCTCATCCTTTTTCTGTACTTCAGTTCAAAAGTGCAGTATTATGGGAATGCCTTTCCTGTTTATGATGTGTGCTGATAATTCCAAAAATATCCGTTTAACAATATTTTAGCAAAAAATGCATGTGTTTTGTCCGTTATGAGCATACAACTGGATAGCTGACATATTGTTATGGTGTGAAATTTTGCATACAAGTTGATAAATATTTTGTTTGTCTTTATTTGTAACTGAGACCAAGCAATGTGATATTAGTGTTACATTATTAATAATTATAACAGCAATGGTTTGATGGTTAAGAACCCCTTCCCCTCTTTTAGGACTGAGTCTCTTTGTAATTTTACGACAGGGTTGAAGGACGTGCATCAAAGAAGTTTGGCTAATATTTCAGTGTTGACTTTCAGTCAACCCCCTCAGGAAAGCCAGGCTGCCTAACTGCCCAGCTTTACCTTAACACCTGGTTTGAAGGGCAGGTGGGAGGGTATTCTGTCCCCCCATTGGTCTGAAGTATGGCTGTTTGGAACTGTCTTGTATCAGAAGACTTTAAGTACCATGGCGCCCTATTGGCCTTGGGGGTTGGACAGAAAACCTATAAATTTGCTTGCTTTACCTCTCTTTCTATCTCTTACCAAACTGATGAAAGACCATCTCACACACTATGAACTGAAAACAACAACACAATGAAGAGCGCAGCTCGGCAGCCATATTGAGACAGGCATGCGGCCTGTGCTGAAGAAAGCTGACCACAAATGAGGCCTTAACTGGAGACATTTAGAGTAACTAACAAGTCTGTGTGCCGCCTGAAACTACACAACAGCATTTATCAGTTTGTATGGCTGCCAATATTCAGATGTACTTTGCATATTATTAATGAATATCTATATATATAATTCACTATGGCAAGACACCCATGGAAAACATGCCGGAGGAGCGTGGATTCACTAAGCCGCCGACAAGTAAGACACCTACGGCGCACGCAGGGAGGAGCCATGCCCACCAACTCCAAGACCATTGGATACGGCGACAACTTGCAGAGCCACACCCACGAATTCGGATGCAACGACACAGAAAGAACAGCGTCATTTATATTCGTCTGTCGTGGAGGCCTCATGTACTTCCGAGCCACCTTGACTGTTCATAGAGGCATGTTTCTCGCGGAGGTGAGTCGCCATATGCAGCGTGTGAAACGGTTTGCGAGGGGCATCCATGGAATCCTTAAAACAATCCTTTACAACTGAGGTTAAAACACAATGAAGTAAGCAGTCTTTAAAAACCGACTTTTCGGTTACGATGCATGACCTCGTGCACCATAGCAAACTGTTTTACACGCTACATACATTCCATCTTTTCATTCACTTTCTGTTGTATCCTCAAACCCTCCCTTTTTAGACAACTGTGTCTTTCCAGAAGTGTTCAACCATCATTAAATAATTATGCGGCGTTTGTTATGCCGTGGGTTCACTATTGTGTTGTATTTTGCTCTCTCCAGAGTTCCATCTCTTCATTCACATACTGTTGTATTCTCACACCAACCCGTTTTAGACAACCGTGTCTTTCCAGAAGTGTTTAGCATTCAATAAATAGTTATGCATGAGATTGAGCGTGTCTAGGCATGGGTAAGCCGTTGAACCCCATTTGGGCTGCAAACCGTGGAATTCCCACTAAGTGCGACTCGTACGCTCCCACTCATTACGTCCCTACCCTTTGTGCACACCCCCCTACCACCTCGCTACTACCGTGGTCGGGTGTCTTGGTGGAATATATATAGAATAGCAGCCAAAACCGCACAGAGCAATGAAAAGTCTACGTGAGTCACAGGTGCTTAAGTGACAAGTTGGAGGTGGGCACATAAGTGGGCAGTGCATACTGAACGAGAAATCAGCAGACTAGCATGACAGAGGAGCTGAATGGACGTCCTTCTCTCCTCCCGTTCCACATTCCATGACTGAATGCCGTGCACCCCCATCTCTCCGTCTGGCAGGAGAAGGCGTGAAGGCGGCCTGCCAGTTTTCAGTTTTCATTCACGGACGATTGTGTGTTGCTTCGTTCCGTGCATTGTTACAATGTTGCTTTTCTTGCTGATTTATTACATTACCGATTTTTAAAATGTTAATTTTCTTCCTGTGCTTAAAAATCATTAAAAAACCGGCCGGGTTTGCTAGTTATCAATAATACATTATTTAAAGTGTAACTTAACTCCTGCTTGTCTTTTACTACACCTAATTGCCTGAGGTTATACAGTGGATGTAGAAGGGAAGGTGGGGAGAAGTTATAAAGTACAATACATTATAAAGAGTGGAAAGTCTTTGAGATTTAAGGCATTCTGACAATGGCTACATATTAATAATACAAAAAGAGAAAGTAGAGCAATATAATACTCCACCAAGACAAAACACATGTACTATGTGACACAAGTAATTTGAGATTTTCTTTTGTTTTTTTCCATGGACATTCTTCACATTATACAATACAATTTATTGTTTTGTATATCCCAAAATCACACAAGAAGTGCCGCAATGGGCTTTAACAGTCCCTGCCTTTTGACAGCCCCCCAGCCTTGACTCTCTAAGAAGACGAGGAAAATCTCCCCAAAAACACCCTTGTAGGGAAAAAATAGAAGAAACCCCGGGAAAGGCAGTTCAAACAGAGACCCCTTTCCAGGTGGGTTGGGCGTGCAGTGGGTTTCAAAAAGAAAAAGGGGGCCAATAAAATACACTACACAGAACAGAACACAAGTAATCCTCAATACAGTATAAAAATAAAAATATTACAAGTATGGAGTAGAATTCAACAGTAGATGATATCACATAATAGGATTTGGATTTGTTCAGAGTCCTGGGGACCTCGGCCATCAAGCTGCCTTCCCCTATTGGCCATTACACAGCTAAGTCAGTGCTGGGCCAGCCAATCTGATGAAAGGGCCACACTACCCGACGTTTCCTGCGATCCTCCATCAGAGATGACTTTACCTTAGGCAGGCAAAACAACTTGGCAGGTGGGTCGTGGCACCAAGTGCCACATTTGAGTACCGAGAAGAAAAACAGAATAGGTGAGGGTTAGTAATACATTTATAACTATCATGTTACTTATGTTTTAGTGCTAATGACTAACAACAGAGATGCAGTCTATACAGTTAATCAGCAGCTCTAGTCAGGGTGTGCTAAACCGAAGTAGTGAGTCTTCAGCCGGGATTTAAAAACTGAGACCGAAGGGGCGTCTCTTATAGTAGCAGGCAGACCACTCCACAGTTTAGGGGCCCTGTAACTAAAAGCTCGACCTCCCACTGTTTTTTTGTTAATCCTTAGAATCATAAGCAGACCGGCATCTTGAGATCTTAATGTGCGCTCAGGTTTATAAGTCATGATAAGTTCAGATAAGTAAGCCGGACCTCGGCCATTTAATGCTTTATATGTTAAAAGGAGGATTTTGAAATCTGCCCTAAACTTAACTGGGAGCCAGTATAAGGATTTAAGAACTGGAGTTATGTGTTCTTATTTTCTTGTTCTTCTTATAATAATAATAATTAATTCTTGCAGCAGCATTTTGGATTAACTGGAGGCTGTATAAAGCACAGTTTGAACATCCAGTGAACACCGCATTGCAGTAGTCAATTATCTGCAGGGCTATGTTATAACATTTTTTATTCTCTCCATACTACATAAAAATGTGACAGTAAAAATTTTCCTCGCCTAACACTACAAACTCCATGATGGAGTATTCATTTATGTTCACTCCCACTCTGATGCACATTTTCAGGCCACTCCAGTAAATGGCCAAGCATCTGTTGGGCTGCTGAAGGTGACAGAGTCTCAGTTTTAATGTCCATCCTTCCATGCTTTGTGCCTGCTTCTTCCAGTAGTTTTAGAAGCCAGAGCCCCCTCCTGTTTGTTTTCTTTTCCACGTTTTTTTTTTGGTGACAGCCACTTTTTAGAGCTTCTCTTTTTTTCTTCATTAAATGAAGTGCAATAAACATCACAACAGCTGGCAGAAAGTGTAGCCTCGGGGGCAGCAGCCGGGTCTGGGGAGGCAGAGGTCATTTTTAATATCACTTGGACCTCCAACAGCTGGAGGCAGGAAGCGGACATCAAAGCACCCTGGCACGGCTAATGAGTCAAATGAATGCCATTTCAAAGTCAATAAAAGTGCCGGGTTATAGAGCCACGTGCTTGGTAACCATGGAGACCAGGCAGCCGTCGTGCCCTAAAGCTTTGGTGTAACGTAACATTTTTCATGAGGGTGCAGTTAGTTGGGTTTTCAACAGGCTGGAGGAATGAGGGTGTGTTTGTTTGCTTTCCCATCACTTCTGTTTCCACTGCACTGCAGCTACAGTCTCGGTGAATGACAGGCAGAAACTGAGGGACAGTTGCTCTGGTGACAATGGCCTTTGATAGGCACGTGACATTTTGGCTGCTCTAGTAAAAAAGAACTTTGAAGAGATGTCATTGTCTGTCTCTGTCCTGTGCATTTCATCTTTAAAACACACAACCTCAAGTCACTTTTTACATCTGTTAGGCCTGCATTCAGATGGGGATAAAAATCATTCATTCAATACAGAATGCTAGGAGGACCCAGAAACACAAACTGGCTGGGCACACCCACTCACACAAAGGGGGTGACTGGCAGACGTACATGTGTTGAGTGGAAGAATATCAGTGCCAGACACAATGTCACCAGAGCATCGGGAGAATCTGCATATCTCTCAAGGCTGGGATTTGAATTTGTGGCTCTGGAGTCGGTGAAGTAGCAGCCCTGCCAACTGTGCCACCTAGCAGAAAAATACATCTCTGCTTTATGTAGTTGACAGGCACATGTACCTTAGTGATGCCCAAGGGGAAATTCACCTGCTGTGGCAGGAACATAGAACATTAAAACACAATGCAGACTTGGCCAAGAAATAAATGAAAAATGTCCTCCGTGCATATTTAGTATACTGTATGACATGCCTTGAAATAGTCACCAACACACAGCTCAGGGTCACAGCAGAAGCAGGTTTCCTTGTGCTCTTTTCTTATATTTTGTTTCTGTTTTATAGTGAGAAGTCAAGCATAACGACCGCTTTTATTATCTATCTATCTATCTATCTATCTATCTCATATAGTGCCTTTCATTATCTATCTATCTATCTATCTATCTATCTATCTCATGTAGTGCCTTTCATTATCTATCTATCTATCTATCTCATATAGTGCTTTCATTATCTATCTTTCTATCTATCTATCTCATATAGTGCCTTTCATTATCTATCTCTCTATCTATCTAACTAAAAAGATTAAATATCTAACTTCTTCAGGCGAGATGTAATCAAATCATTGTTTTCTGTTTTATGAGAGGGTAGACTGTCAATACCTGACACGCACTATCGATATGCCCCTTGTGTTACTGCAGAGCAAGGCTTAATGACTTCCACGTCTCCCTGGCACAATCATTGACCGCTCCTACTTTGTAATCAGTGCTTACATCTTTCTTGCCCTTCAATTGATTGCAATCATTTTGCTATTTTGCCACACAGATACAACACCCCGCTGCTGAACCAATCAATCAATCAACATTTATTTATATAGCCCATATTCATACAAAAAAAAATGTATCTCAAAGTGCTTTACAAAATGAATAGAAAAATAGAAGACACAATAGAGAATAAACATAAGTCAACATTAATTAACATAGAATAAGTAAGGTCCGATGGCCAGGGTGGACAGAAAAAACAAAAAAAAAAACTGGAGAAAAAAAATAAAATCTGTAGGAGTTCCAGACCACGAGACCGCCCAGTCCCCTCTGGGCAATCTACCTAACATAAATGAAACAGTCCTCTTTGTATTTAGGGTTGAAGTCACCAGGCATATCTCAGCAGTTTGGTTGTACAGTGCCATATGCATCAGTTTCACTATCTGTGTCAATGTCAGATGACCAAGTCACATCATCATCAATATCGCTTGATTCAACTAATATTTCAGTTTCAGTTCCTTCTAAAACTCGTTTTACAGATTTTTATTTACAAGCCATTGTGTTTTATTTGTGTTAAAGGCTCTGCCCCACTTATGAAAATTAATGAGTTACCATAAAGTGTCAGAATGCATATGAATATTCATAATTTTTTTGCAATTTGATGTTATTTCTTCCACTCGAGTTGCTTGGGTTCAACACTTGCCATTGGATCATAACAGCTTTACCTGAGAGACACTTGGGCTAAACCATTTTTACATAAAATTCCAAGCCCGGGTTTAACATCAAGGAGGTTAACATACTGTAGCACCTTGTCATTGTCAACAGCACCCCTATTTCTCCAGTAAGAGCACTTGCATGCTAATGGCGCTTTTCCACTGCATAGTACGGCACGATACGGTTCAGTTCAGCTCACTTTTGGGGGGTTTTCCACTGGGAACAGTACCTGGTACCTGGTCCTTTTTTTAGTACCACCTCAGCCGAGGTTCCAAGCGCCGAACCGTTACCAAAATGTGACGCGTAAACTCTGCTGGTCACTGATTGGCCGGAGAAAATCGTCATTACTGCGTCACTGGCTATTCTTTTCTTTAAAGGTACACACACACGCGGAAGTTTGTGTCCCGTCTCTCCATCGCTGGACGCAGTTTGTTGCATAAGTGGATGAATGTTTCTTCAGACATTCGAAAGTTCTCCAGCCACTGAGTGTTTGTAAAACCGGGAACAATCACATCCCACCACTTTGAAGCACGGTTAAATGTCCAAACAGATGGTCTGTTGCGGCGACTTTTTGCAAAATGTGGAAGATCTGTAATATACAGAATCAGCATTTTAATGTTACACTGGCAGTTAAGTTCATTTTATGCTTTGCAACAGTGATAAAAGTTAGCTAGTGATGTGCTTTTTTTAGATGCTTAACCTTGCGTCATCAAGCTAAAGTGTTGTCGTTGTCTGCGTGTTGTTGTAAAAGTTCCACGGTGTCACGGCAGTAGAGGCGCGCAACTATAACGACACGTGAATAATCCCGCCCACTCTAAAGCGGTACTAAACTGCAGTCGAAACGCAAACCGAGCCGAACTGAGCCGAACCAAGGTGAGCTGTACTGAACCGTGCTGTGCCGTACTATGCAGTGGAAAAGCGCCTTAAGTGACTAGCTTAGGACCACAAAAATGGAGGTGGCCAAACTGACATCTTGCGACATGCAGAGGGGGCCACACTGCCTACAGCGTATTTTACATATACTGTGATCTGCCATATACACTCGCAGATAAGTTCTCCTGCGGATAAGTCGGGACTTGATTCTACAATATAATTTCTGGAAATTTTATAATGTTGGTCGTATAAGTTGAATGCGGAAAACTCACGCCATTGGTCCAAGAGATTCTGATATGCTAACGTCCACCTGAGAGAGTAACCACGGTTTTTACATTTTCCTATGTATTGTGCCTACATGACCACACAGTAATACCCGAACTGTTGTGAAGCCACTTTTGCACTGATTTGTGTTTTTTGTATCTCATACCCTCATACACCTTTAGCATAAGAGCATCCCTTATCTACGATCAGAAGAAAATATGGAACTGGTTTAAAATTAAAAGTCGTTGAAAGTATTGAAAGAAATTGGTAACTGTGCTGCTGCAACAAAATTCGATGTGTCTGAGAAACTGGTGCGAGATTGAAGGAGGCATGAAGATGTAAAAAAAAAAGTGTCATATTTTTGAACAGTCATGGTCTGCTTTTATGATCGATTTTTCGGGTTTCAAGACCTGACTTATACGTGAGTATATACGATGGTTCCGGCACTAACCGCTGTTACAGACTTTATGTTCTCTACTCTGCTAGAAACTGTATTCTCAAATGATTGTGAACTTTTTATTTTCCGGATAAGAGATATTGTGTGTATTTTAACTGTTGTAAGTGGCCTTGGGACAAAGCTGTCTATTAAATAAGAAATAACAATTATAAAACAAAAAAAAAAATGTAAGCCTTAGAATGGTGCTTATGGTTTGAGTACTAAAAAAACATAAAACGAGTTTGTCTGGGAATAGCGGTCCAGTCAAAGCAGTGCCTCCTCCCGTTTATATCAATGGGTTATCTCATGTCTACAGCATTAGACATTCTGCATTGTGGGTTTCATTTTTAATGAATAAATTATCCCATTTTTTGGCTATGAATCTACACTGAATAACCCATAATGACAAAGTAAACACAAAATTTTTAAAAATTAAAGTATTCAGACCCTTTACAGTGGCACTCCAAGTTGTGCTCAGGTGCATCGTGTTTCTATTAATTCTCCTTGAGATGTTTCTAGAACTTGATTGGGCTCCACCTGTAGAAAAATGAATTTTTTTTGTGTGTATCGAAGGTCCCTGAATTGACATGGCATGTCAGGACAAAACCAAGCCATGAAGTCCAGTTCTATGTTGCATCATATTGTGGTGAGGCATAGAACAGGCCAAAGGGTTCAAACCATTTGTAAAGCCAGGAGCACAGTGGCCTCACTAATTGTGAACTGGAAGAAACTGGGGACCAGCAGGACTCTTGCTTGAGTTGCCCATTTGGCCAAACTGAGTAACTGGGCAAGAATGGCCTTGGACCAAATACCCAATGGCCAGGCTGACAGAGCTTCAGAAGTCCTCAACAGAGATGGAAGAACCTGTTGGAAGGATGACCATCTTGGCAGCACTCCATTAATCAAGTGTTTACTACAGGTATAGTAGAATAGTGAGACAGAAAGCCCTTTGGAGTAAAAGACATTTAAAGGACTCAACATGAGGTAACGATTCTCTAGTTAGATGAGACAAAATTTGAACTCTTTGGGGCAAAATTCTAAGCACTAAGTCTGCCTAAGACCTGGCCATGTTTATCACCTGCCTAATACAATCTTTACAGTGATGTACTGTCAGAATTACAATATGCCAGTGCTTCTCAATAGCAGGGACAGAAAGGCCATCAGAATTGAGGTGTAGGATGAATGCAGACTAATACTGAGAGGACCTTGAAGAAAACCTGCTCCAGAATGCATACCACCTCAGACTCGGGTGGCAGTTCATCTTTCAGCAGAATACTGACCTGAAGCATACAGCCAAAACAGCTCTGAAGTGGCTTGGGGACAAGTCTTTGAGTGTCCTTGAGTGGCCCAGACATTAACCCCGTAGAACATGCGTGAAGAGACCTGAAGATGGCAGTTCCCGTCCAATCTAAAAAAGTTTGAGAAAAACCTGCCCAGATCTAGGTGTGCAAAACTTGTACAGGCTTACCTAAGAAGTCTGGAAGATGGAATTATTGCCAGACAAAGTACTAAGGGTCTGAATATTTACTTGAATCATTTCAGTTTTTGATTTTTAATAATTGTACAAAACTTTCTAACACATGTTTTCACTTTTTCTTTAAGGGTTATTGAGTGCAGATCTACGGCAACAAATGCAAATGTATTCCCTTAGAATTAAATCTACACCACAGTAATGTGTGCACAAAGTGAAGGGGACAGAATATTTTCTGAATCCACTGTATTATAAATTCTACATATCTAACATTGAAAAATGTATAATTTAGTAGGGAGAAAAACAGCAAAGGCAAGGGCTGGAAACTAAATTCATATAACAATTAGCCATTTAAAGTGCAATGAAAGGAAAGATGATAAATTGTGACTGATAATCTCTAAGTTCTATAAAAAAAAAGGGAAATGCAGAAGAACAAAAGAATTACTGTTTGTAAAGGGGAGTGAAACCCAAACAGGACCTTATTCATGTTGTGCAATCAAATGGTTAGTATTTACTCAGAAAAACCAAAAAAAACCTCAGATATATTTATTATATAATTTAACAACTAAAAGCCACCCACATAATAAACAAAGAAAATATAAGATTATACAAAGAGCTTTGTGCTGAAAGAATTGAAATGTACCGGTTTACATCTAGCAAATTAAATAACTTGAACAATTAAATTGTTTTAAGAAAATGGCCTTCAGACTCAGCATTAGGAGACAACTGTAAGTGTAGATTTTGATTGTAAGTAATTACAAAATCTCTGACCAGATCCCTGCTGTTATTAAATGAACTCCTGGTTTACATGTCTGCCCTCCGACAGTTCTCATTCCATAGTCAAACACTGCTGGATATGATTTACTATTATAAAAAATGAAATGTGATATGTGTTTTATATTACCTCGCACTAAGTGTACCCAGCTTAAGTCCCGGGTGGCACCCTGCGTAGAGCTTGCATGTTCTCCCCTTACCTGCTTTGGTTTCCTACCTCAGTTCCAAGACATGCTGGTCAGGAGGACTGGTGATGCTAAATTGGCTCTCGATGTGTCTGTGTGTTCAACCTGCAATGGACTGGGAGGGACTGTTCCTTCAGCCCAGAACTTTCTGGATTAGGCTCCAGTGTCGCCGGGACCCTTCTGTAGTCAAAGACTCTCTATTTTATGTTTTATAGAGTGTGCTCTTTTGACCATATCCGAACAGTAACAATTCACATTCTTAATAAAAGAAATACACTTTTTTTATTTTAACACAAACATTTAAATGGATGTCACTTTGACTAATTTATTCTTATTAAGTGCTTTTCTCAGAGGAAAGAATCAAAATAAAAACCAGAAATAAAATAAGCTTATAAAACCACGTAACATTTACCTACATTTAACCACACATAATTACAAAAGTGTCCTAATAAATGCAAATGTAAAACAGGTAAATGCTAATCCAACAATGAAACAGGAGACTGGGAATATATCAAGACCATACTGACAAGTTAAATGTTAGGCTCTGTTCATCTAAAATCCTCTCACGTCCCCCTTTCAATATTTCCATTCAGACAGACGACGATATTTGGAGGAAGACTTAATCCAATCTCATCAAACCCTCCTACAAAACTGCTTTATCTCAAACAACAATCGGATCACACAGGATATCACAAGACAGCTTCTGTCTGCCTCCTCCAAAAACAATTTGTTAATGTTAATTTATGTTTTACACGTATTATTCACTTTGTACTGAAAATGCCTGTCATGAGAAAATGGCGTTAGTATAAGAATGGCTGAGGGGAAATTGACTACCATTGTTAATCACTCTGTATGGATTAACTCTGTGTCCAATGTTATCAGTATAAATAATAAGATAAGAAATGTAAAAAAAATGATTTAATTAACAGAAAGGAAAAATGTTAAGAGATCTGAAATATCTTCTGGTTTTACAGTTAAATTTTATATAAAGTAATTGCCAAATTTCATCCCAAGGTGAACAAATAAAGTTCTATTTAGCGGTCTGTCTGTAGATAAGCACTATATAAAAGAAAGACAGATGGAGAGATATGAAACATACTATATAATAAATAGATAAATATGCACTATATGATACATACATAAAAGACAGTGCCAATCTATCTATCTTTCTATGTATCCGTTATATAGTGCCTTTCATATCTATCTATCTATCTATCTATCTATCTATCTATCTTATTATATAGTGCCTTTCATATCTATCTATCTATCTATCTATCGTATAGTGCCTTTCATATCTATCTATCTATCTATCTATCTATCTATCTATCTATCTACTAAAGGAGCACCCTGGTGGAAATTAAATGAAAGTGCACTTAAGATGGAAGCCAGGAAGCACTTCTTCACACCAACAGTGGTGGAAATCTTGAACAAACCACTGAGTGATGTAGTTGACCTAACAGCCTTAAAAAGCATTGGGGTGAAGTGCTGGTGCAAATGAGCTATGAGCTAACCAAACAGCCATGCAGAACTACAAGGTCTCCCCTCCTTTAAACGTTTAAAGTCCTGTTTTAAGTTGCCTCAAGTACACTTGTAACTTAAGTTGAACTTTTTACTGCCTAGCAGCAGAGTTGCTAGAAATTTCTCCAGGTGATACATCCATATACACAGCACGGTAAATAAAATGGAACAACACAATGATAATGTATAATAATATGATACCATCACAACATTATCTACAGTAGTAGTGAATAATATATTGAACAAAATACAGTTATAAAGTATAAAACAATATAGTAAAGTACAATTGCACTCCTGCCCAGTAATGTAATGCAAGTCATTATAATAAACAGAAAATTGTAGGCCTATAATTTTTCAGGCTCTCCAAATTGCACACTGTAGTTTATGTTTCAAGTGAACAGATGCTCTACCGTACCAAACTGGTATGGAGAAAGTGAGGATGCTTTCAAGGACAGCTCTATAAAACTGGACCAGCACTGATTGGGACAGGTTAAATTCCTTAAGTTGACAAAGAAAAAACATCCGCTCAGATTTTTTGATAACAGCAGTTATGTTTTCATCCACTTCAGAATGTGAGTAATAGCTGTACCAATGTAAATGGTTTCACCATGTTCACAATAACAGCACTGATAACTAGGGGTGTAGGAGGTGAGGACTATCTCCTAAAATCCACAATAATTCACATTGTTTTAAGGAATTCAAGCTAAGATTGTTAAGGGTGGCCAACCGATCCCCCTCCCTCCAATACGGCATATCATCCCTGTCTGTAATAAAGCCAATCAAGGTGGCGTCATCAGCAAACCTGAGAAGTTTAACAGATTGGGTCACTGAAGATGCAGTCACTGATAGAAAAGTGGAGACAAAAACACAGCCCTGAGGGCACCCTGTGCTTAAGGTCAGGGACCCTGACTGATATTTACCCATCTTCACTGTCTGACATCTGTGCCTAGGAAAGTCAGAGACCAAGAGACATGTGGCATAGTCCACATTCATACTGAGAAGTTTGCTATGTAGAAGCTCAGGTTTAATTGTATTAAATGCAGAAATGCAATCTACAAATAGGTAGCTGGGGGGTCTAAATGCTGCCAGACACAGTGGACTGACAGGTTTACTGCATCCTCAACTGATCTGTTGGCATGATAAGCAAATTGTAGTGGGTCATGAGAAAATTTATGACAGACTTGAGATGCTAAAGAATCAGACATTCAAATAACACTGTTAAATTTGCTCTTATAGATCAAAGCAGAATAAATGTACTAGCTACATAAATTCTAGAGAGGTGTGTGCATGCCATGTTTGTTTCCAATCATTTCTCAGGTTTACAGTTGACGTTTCCACCAAAATTCTACCATTTTTAGATATCCGGCTTTCTGTCAGCTTTCCATGACTTAAAACTTTTGTCTATTACAAAACAAATGACTCACAGCGTTAGCTTCTTCCATCACTGGCATACTAGAAACTCTCAACCTTTTTTTTTACAGTTCCTTAGACACCGTCGCCTTTGCAGTGATGAGGTTACCTTCTATAATGAAGCACTCAGAATGAGGAGTTTCTTCATTGATAGAGGATACCCCTCACATATTCTGGACATGAACATCAAAGCAAGCCACGAATAGACCTTGTAACATCCACTCTAAGAGGAACTCCAGTAATGAAACCTAAATCCCGCTGGTCTTTCCCTTCCAACCTAACAATCTCTCTCTCTCCCACAAGTCATCAAAAGATATTCACAATTTTGTAGATATCCTTCCATAGGAGCCTTTTCTCCTAACCCTCCCTTGATCTCCTTCCAATGACCAACTAACCTACGCAAACTTCTTATTCACAGTTCACTTCACAGAGGCGAGCCACACTCCTCATCAGGCATGTTGTAAGAGGAGTTGCTGTGTCACTTGCAGATATGTTACGAACAATACCCTTGTATCTGGTCCTTCTGGTAAATTCAATATTAAACAGCAGACCTCTTGCCAGTCTAAAAAGCTTATTCACTGCATTACTTGTAGGAAGTGAAAACAAGGAGACCATCTTTGGGAGAACATTTGAGCTGTTAAAACCAAAGACCTTACAAAGCTGAGTGTAGAACACATCACACCCCTTGATCATAGCCACATTGATCTTTGTGTCTGTGTTCTTTCACAGGGCTTCAAAGATACTCATCAAAGAAAATCAGAAGAAGCAAAGCTCATTCTCAGCCTGCATCACTCCTTTCACTAGATCTTAATGACTGACTAACTTTATAATCTCTCCCTTCATTTTCTAATGTTGGCAGCTTTTTCTCACCTACTTTTCCCATTCCTCTTTTTTTCTGCACCGGCTTTGTTCTTTCCTCCATACGTTACCTGTTCTTTATTTTTCAGTTGTACATCTGATGAAGGCTTTACTGCTGAAATGTTCTTCCCTTTCCAGTGTGGAAATAACCTTTACCCTGTTTTTCTTTGCAGATCCAAAGCCCTACACAGCCCTACACTAAATCCAGTGATAATATCAAATATGGCGCACTAGTTTTGGTTAGGTAGAAGCAACAACATGTAATTAACCAACCTAAGTGTAATGCATATTCACATTTATTTATACAGCTGCTACATAAAGTGTTAAGATTTTTCAAGTAAGGAAGACATACGTTTCAAGTTAAAGCTGCCATACCCACTAATCAAGGAGACGTGATGTATGTTGTTTAGAACAAGCAAGTATGAACTTAACTGAACTCTGATAATAATGACCCTATAAACATATGAAGGCACCAGTATCATCTCTTAACACACTTCATATTCATTCTGAAAGTGGCTAGGCATCACCGTGTAACCCACCTTGCTAAAAGTCAGCTGAGAATATACTGATTCTACCATCACATAGTATCATCTCCATGACACATTTGCACATGTTATTTGGATGCCAGGAAAACAACTGACATAGGCTTTAATCTGTTTTTTTTTTTTTATTTTAAAACTGAATTGAAAGTTTTGTTTGCACTTTATTGCTCCTTGTGATGGTGAATGTTGTTAATATTGCTAAAGAAAATAATTATTGAAAGGTTTACATACACCCATATAACGGACATACACAGTACCTTGCTAAAGTATTCATACCCTTTGTGTTTGTCCTATTTTGTTGCACTACAATCTGGAATTCAAATGCAATTCCATTGGGATTTTATTTAATGATCTTAACATTCATACATCATCCAACCCGCTATATCCTAACTATAGGGTCACGGGGGGTCTGCTGGAGCCAATCCCAGCCAATACAGGGCACAAAACAGGAAACAAATTCAAGGCAGGGCGCCAGCCCACCGCAGGTTTCGCACACACCAAGTCCACCTAACCTGCATGTCTTTGGACTGTGGGAGGAAACCAGAGCACCCGGAGGAAACCATGATGTTAACAGTATAGTCCAAATTGTTGAAGTGTAATGAAAATAAAATACCTTGTATTCATATATAAAAAAAAACAAGTAAAAACTGAAAAGTTACAAATGCATATGTATTCCCCTCCTTTGCTACAAAACCCCTATATAAGATCTATCCATCCATCCATTATCCAACCCGCTATATCCTAACTACAGGGTCACGGGGGTCTGTTGGAGCCAATCCCAGCCAACACAGGGTGCAAGGCAAGAAACCAACCCCAGGCAGGGTGCCAGCCCACTGCAGGGCACACACACACACACCAAGCACACACTAGAGACAATTTAGAATCGCCAATGCACCTAACCTGCATGTCTTTGGACTGTGGGAGGAAACCATGCAAACTCAACGCAGGGAGGACCTGGGAAGCAAACCCAGGTCTCCTAACTGTGAGGCGGCAGCGCTAACCACTGCGCCACCATATAAGATCTAGTCCGACCAATTAACTTCACAAGTGCCATAATTAGTTGATTGGGGTCCACCTGTGCACAGCTAAAGTGTCACATGGTCTGTCACATGACATCTGTTCGGAAAGGCCCCTGACTCTGCACTACCACTAAGCAAGCAACATGAAGACCAAGGAGCACTCCAGACAAGTCAGAGACAAAGTTGTGTAAAAGTATAGATCAGGGTTGGGTTATTAAAAAAAAAATTCCATACTTTGACTATCCCACGGACCACCACTAAATGCATTATAAGAAAATGGAAAGAATATGACACCACTGCAAACCTGACAAAAGAAAGCCACCCACCAAAACCTCACAGACTGGCCAAGAAGGGCATAAACCAGAGATGCACCTAAGACACCAAGGATAACACTGAAGTAGAAGCAAAGTGCCACAGCAGAGATGGGAGTATCTGTCCATAAGGTTTAAGCCAAACACTCCACAGAGTGAGGGTTTAGTGGAAGAGCAACCATTGAAAGCCAAAGAAAAACATAAGAAAACATGTTTGCAGATTGCCTAACAGCATGCAGTAGACTCCCCAAACACATGGAAGAAGGTTCTCTGGTCAGATGAGATTAAAATTGAACTTTTTGGCCAACATGGGAAATGCCATACGTGGTGCAAACCCAACACTTTCCATCAAACCTGAGAACAGCATTCCCATAGTGAAGCACAGTGGTGGCAGTACCATGCTGTGGTGATGTTTTTCATCATCAGGGATGGGAAAACTGGTCAGGACTGAAGGAAATATGAATGGCATTAAGTACAGGTTAATTCTTGAGGAGACCTGTTTCCATCTGCCAGAGATTTGGGACCTGGATGGTGGTTCACCTTCCAGCAGGACAATAAATGACTCTAAGCATACTCCTAAAGCTAGAGTGGTTTAAAGGGAAACATTGAAATGTCATTTGGATGATTGAGTCAAAGCCCAGACTTCAATCCAATGGAGAATCTGTGGCATGACTTGAAGATTGCTCTCCAGCAACACAACCCATCGAACATGAAGGAGTTGGAGCAGTTTGGCCTTGAGAAATGGATGAAAACCCCAGTAACTAGAGGTGCGAAACTAATAGCACCGTTAGACGTGCTGCTAAAATTGCAGTAAATGGTGGTTCAACAAAGTATTGACTTTGCGGGGCGGGTGAACACTTATGCACACTTGGGATTTCAGTTTTCTTGTCTTAATTATTGTGTCACAATAAAAATATTTTGTACCTTCAAACTGTTGTGCATGTTGTGTAAATCAAATAGTGCCAACACTCCAAAAACCCTTTTTAATTCCAGGTTGTAATGAATACTTTTGCAATGCACTGTATGTCAAAGCTGTACTGGGCTTTCAATAATTTCTAAAATTATTCTTTTTCTGTGGCAGAATGATTGTACAACATACCTCTTTATTACAAAAAAAAAAAATCTGAATTTTACTACAGATGTTTTAATTTATATTAGGTTTCTGAAATCGCAGGATCAAAATTACACATAACGGGTCAAAAATATCCATACACCTACTTAGATTAGTAATTAATTGGTATTGAAAGTTGCAAAATGTGTTTTAAATTGTTAACTGCCTGTTATTGCCATTATTAGGTTTTACGTGAATTAATTTGGTATGTTCCATGTCTCGAACACTATTTTTTAAGTCTTCCTATTGCCGCCATTTTGAGAGTCGTCATTGGCAATTCCTGGGGTGTGGCTTATAGGGTCGTGACCCATGACTAATTAGCACAACTATATAAAAGTTTTGATGGGGGGTTCCTTTCATTATCAAATCTGTGGATACAAGCCTCCTACAGTAATTTAAAAAATACTTAAAAGAAACCATTTGTTATTGTGCTTCTCGCACGTTTCATTTGGCTTGACCTCTTTGCTTGTTTTTTCGACTTTGATTTTTGTTTTTTATTAGGATTTGATAACAAGATTTTTTTTCATGGGCTTCTTCCAGTTTAGCTAGGTAAATAAAACACCTGTCCATTTCTCAACAGCACAGTTAGTGATTATGATTTACTACAGCAACGTTGCCATAAAAGGGCTCATTTGACAGAACTCATTAGATTGACCAACACACATGACAACAGGAATGTCCAAGAAGTTCAGTGCAGATGTAAGAAAGAGGACCACAGATTGACACAAGTCAAGAATGTCTCTTGGAGCCATTTCTATAGAACTTCAGATTCTAAAATGATCAATTCAGACATTTACTGTTAAGTACAAGTTATTTGGAGTTGTACTCAGTTTTGACAAGGTCTGGAGGAAGACACAAAATGTCATCCTCAGCTGAGAGGAAACTGGTCTGCATGGTCAGATACAATCCAACAACCACCAAGAAACAAGTACTGCCATGAGCTTGAAGCTGCTGGAACGCCACTGTCCACAGTCAGAGGAGTTTTACATCACCATAGGCTGAGAAGCTGCCATTTTGGAAGGATGCCCCAGCTCCAAAACTGACACCATTGAGATTAACTAAAGCATGTGGCTAATCACATGGACAAAAAAAGCGTTCTGGAGAAAGTTTTTGTGGTCAGATGAGACAAAGATTGAGTTGTTTGCCCACAATGACCAAAGGTATGTTTGGAGGAGGAAAGGTGAGGCATTCAACCCCAAGAACGCTGTGCCAACTGTTGAGCATGGGGGTGGTAGCTTCATGCTCTAGGGATGTTTTGTTGCTAGTGAAACTGGTGCATTGCAGAGTGAATGTAATAATGAAGAAGGTGGATTACCTCAGAATTCTTCAGCATGACTATAAACCATCAGGAATGAACTTGAACACGGCTGGATGTGCCAACGGGACAATGAACCTAAACAGATGTGGCTTCCGGATGACTTAATCAGGCTAACATTAAGTGTTTGGAATGGTCCTGACCTTAACTCTATTGAAAATATGTAGACTGTGCATAAATGTCGGGGTCTGTGCCAGGAAACCAACAAATTTGATTGAACTCTTACCAATTCTGCCAAATATCCAATCACAATTCTGCCAAAAGCTGTCTGATGGATACCAGAAACGTCTGATATGAGTTGAAACATGCTAAGGGACGTTTAACCAAATATTAGGTGTATTGTATGCATATTTTTTGACCCTGTGATGCTTTCAGAAAATTCACAATGAATTAAAACGTGCGCTAAATTTCTGGATTTTTTTTTTTTTGCAAATAAATGAATGTTTAACAATTATTATGACACTGAAAAAGAATAGTTGTTGAAATCATTAAATGGTCAATACTGCCCTAACTTACAGTACATGTCCGTTACATGAAAGGATGGAAACTTTTCAAACACAACTAAAAGTGAGATTCGAGATCAGTGCTGACCCCAATAGCGCCAATTTCCACATATTCACTATCTATAAGGAGTTTACATCAATCCCCCGACATCAATCGGTGACTCTAAATTAAAATGACTAACACATAAATTAGCGTGGCTGATTTTGCCTCGAGTCGGCTGGTGCTGACCACGGATTTGGCTTCTCACTACACAGAACTGGGAGAACGGAATCATTGTGTGAAATTATGCCATGCCAATTCACACTTTGCCGATCGGCCAGAAACTGTGAAGATGATGGTATACCATGTTCGTTTCAAAAACTGCTGCCACAAGATGGTGCCAACGCCTACCTAAAAGTGCAGCGCGTCCAACTCGCTTTCCCGGTTGATGAAAGGAGGGCGGTGCGGTGTGGCTGGCGGTAGGTCGGTCGCTCGCTCGCTCGGGTGCGCGCCTGCCTGCCTTTTCTGCTCAGCTCGTGCTTGTGTCCACTGGAAACGAGGCCGCTCGAGGAAGGCTGCGCTTGGGAGCGGACGGACAACAGAGGGGACCCAGGAGTCCGTCACGCCGAGGAGCTTCTCTGTCCGCCGGTGGACGAGGGGAAGGAAAGAACGACAGAGCGTAGCGCAGCACAGTGGGGTTATTTTCGTTTGGAGGCGCTGTGGAATACTCACAGACCAGCAGGTATGCAACCCTCCCTTCTTAAAAAGTTTGTTTTTCCGCCTTCTTTTTTCATTTGCCAGGGTTTTTGATTTTCTTTCTCTGTTAACAACACCGACAATATTTACGGTTGCTTCTCGGTTTATTCTTCGTCAAGACGGACAGCGCGAAGGGCGAACTGTTGTTGCGTCGCCCGTCTGCCTGCCTGCCCTCTGAGCGGAGTGAACCTGTTGTTTGTGGCGGCGCGTCCAGTCAGCTTGGCGGGACCGCGCGCCGGCAGGCACTGCGGCGAGTCCGGGCTGCGCGCTACTCTTCCCCACTAGCGCGTTCCTTTCACGCGTCGAGGTCGTTGATTGAAGACTCGACTGAAAGTTCGGCGAAACGCACCAGTCGTGTGCGGATTCCAAGAATAACAACAGGTATCCGGGAATAACTTTTAAGCACGTCCCGAAGAAATCAAGTCGTTTCTGGTTTCGCTTTGACTTTTAACTCTCGGTGGGGCAAAGGCGACTGCGTTTGGTAGAAAAGCGATAGAAACTGACAAACTTCCAAGGCGGAGCCGCCCTGGCACACCGTACCCCGATTACTGGACAAGGGTTTAATGTTATAATTGATTGTACATTTATAAGACTTATCACCGATCAGGCATAGTTACGACCAAAAGAGAAGGAGAAATTGGACCATTTGGGGTACAGTTAGCCGAATATTGTACAGCTTGGTTTCAATGTTTTCTCAGGCTGATAGAAAGAAAGGACCTCGTACCTTGTAACTGCTTAGTTGGTAATTTTTGAATATCTTCCTTGATTTGTTTCTTTTCTATTCCCCTCATCTTCCATTTTCTTTTGTTTACAACTTAATCTGTTTTTAAAGCTTGCTCCCATCCTTTGTATTAATTCTCGCCAGTGTCAAAATTATATAGTCTTTTGTAAAGCTGCACATGATCCATTATTAACAAGGACAGGTGCGGCCCAGACATTTTTCCCTTACTTCTTCGATTTCATGAAATTTTATTTTTCTAAAAAAAAAAAAAAAATGACACATTGGTATCAAGGAGTTCTAGTTCTTAACAATCTCAATTTAGAAGAAGTCTGAATTTGGGAAAGCTACCTAGATTTGAGGCGTTAACAAGAAATGTAGTTTACTTCATGAGGTAGATGTACATAATAAATAAGAATGGTTGCATTAAACGTTTGAAATATTAAAGTGTGTGTTTCAGTGTAAATGTTTAAAGTGTAAATATTCTTGATTGTAATAGAATCTGAAAAATGACAAGAGGTCCATAGAGGGTAAGATCAATAGTTAAGGGGGAAAAAAATGATTAGTAATTTCTGATTTTGACATAATCTAAAATGATAGGCCGCATGTGTATTTTTGAAATTTGCCCCTTTTAACCTTCTGGGGCAGACCTGGGTTCGTTTCCCGGGTCCTCCCTGTCTGGAGTTTGCATGTTCTCCCCGTGTCTGCATGGGTTTCCTCCCACAGTCCAAAGACATGCAGGTTAGGTGCATTGGTGATCCTAAAATTGACCTGTGTGTGTGTGTGTACTGCAGTGGGCTGGCACCATGCCCGGGGTTTGTTTCCTGCCTTGCGCCCTGTGTTGGCTGGGATTGGCTCCAGCAGACCCCCATGACCCTGTAGTTAGGATATGGCGGGTTAGACAATGACTGACTGACCTTCTGGGTTACATTTCTTTTGGATTCCAATTGGAGTAAGGTAGGTCAAATGACAGTGTCAATAGCAGGATTTGAACCCAAACGCTCAGGGCTTGGAAGTCCTTACCCTTAATCACTCTTCCACACTGCCTGCCCACTGTTTCCCATTGCGGGGATTGGTTGACGTGAGATGTACAGCTTCAAGTACTTCTGATTGCTTCTGCTTAAGACAACTATTGTTTTGCTCTTTATCATAAGGGTGTAATTTCTTGCAAAACATATGGTTCAGAATGGCTTAAAATGAGGGTTTTTACTGGTCTAGATGGCCAAAATAGAGGGGGCGTCTTAATGTCTTGCATAACTAGATATCTTGATGAGTCAAACGGTATATCGCATGGGGTTTTTCTCTTACTGGTGAGCCAGCAGATGCAGTGCAAAAACCAAAAGAAGTGATTTCAAAGTGTTTTTAAGTTGTTCTTTTTAACGTAATTTGTCACCCCTTACAAGCAACATTCGTGTTTAATGCCCTTTGACCCTAATTGTCACTTTTGCTATCTGAACATCCCTGGTACTTTTTATGCATATGTTTTGGCTGCCCTTCTGTGTTCAGTTTTTGGTGTGGGATGTCTGATTTTCTTACTTCCATTTTCTCAATTAAAACCCCTTCACCATATTGTTATGCTTTTGGAGTTTTTTTTTTCCTTGCCTCACTTATCTGGTTATCCAGCAGACTTTATTCTGTTAGAGACAATTGCTGTTGAAGTTCCTGTTTCTTCCTTCTGAAAATCTCCAGTTTAATTTTTTTGCTTTTTGTCTGCCCTTCCTTTTTTGATCCGATTCTTTTGGAATTGTTGATGAGGATCCATGGGGTATCTGGCTGTTTTATTGATAAATGAACTGAGCTGGCTGTTATATTGACAAATGGACTGATACAGTATAGCTGTTCTGACAACAAATGCCCACCGACCTGACCACAGTCCTAATCCTTAGGTAGTCTTCTTCATAGTGGCTTCAGAATTGTGCTTTTGTCTTCCTTCCTGGTCCTCATGGGCTCATTTTATTTATTTTGCGCTCAATTTGAATTTGGAATCACATGATGAAACAGCTTGGGATCCTGGTTGGCAACCCCCCAGGCAGATGCGGTCCAGTCCCACCGTCCAGAAATGACTATCTGTCTGCTGTTACATGGGTGTCCCTGTGGCAAGGTTCGTCCCCTTGGCTCCTCAATAATAAGGATTCTGCAAGCCAGATCACCCTTGGGGGAATTGTGGCACAATTTGGCTTTTAAACTTCAATAAAAATTTGATCACAACAACAAAATATCATGGTGTGCTTTGGTTATCCATGCATTCATTTTAAGGGCACTGAAGACCTGCCTGGGAGTAGTGGTTCCCAGGATGGATTTTAGAACATAACAGGAACTTTCCCACAATGAAAGACTTTTAAGTGATCAGGCTACCTAATGGTCATTTTTTTTTTGTTAGGAAAAAGGAGAGCCCCATATTTGATTCAATTTTCAAATATAGGGCTCCGGGTAACAGCAGATTACTGACATGAGCCAGCTTTGAACATGACCCCAGTCTATTTAGTTGCTCATGCCAAGAACCACACTGATACATTGTCTCATACCTGGCTCCAATGGGTCATTTATCCAGGGTCAACTCCTCCTCCAGCCCCCCAAACACACATGTCATGTCAAATCTAAATACACTCTTGGAAATTTTTGACATTTTTTTTAGAGCCAGGGCTGCACTGGCTCTATATTATTTTGGGATTATTTAGGAAAGTAAGAGGAGAGTAAAGTTTTATCCTTTCGCTGAGATGCTTTTTTTTTTTTTTTTTAATTGCAGTATACAGACTGTCTTGACTGGTGGCATCACTGAATGGTACAGTAACATAGCCTCACAGGACAAAGGGGTCTTTCAGAGGGTGATGGCCTCTTTAAAACAAGCCAAAAACATGCTTTTGGAACTTGGTTCTCATTAAGTGAAGAGATCTTGACCAACAGTTGCTGAAATAAAGTCAGTGCCATTACACAGGTTTTCAACCATAACAGTGTAATTTTCATTTCGATTTATTTCTGTAAGCAGATACTTATTATTTTTCACTCTGTGTTATGTTGTTTCACTGTTGTTCCTATAGCTTTAAACTTGCCAGGCTTCTATCGTTCATTGTACTGGAAATTTCATGTTTGACCATTGCTCCTGTTTTAATATTTATGGCTTCAGACATTTGAGATTCTGCTTTCTGTTTGGTCTGATTTATGTCTTTTTATCAATATGTGTAAATTATTTTGCAATTTCTGGCAGTTATTATCAACATTTATGTTACATAGCTACAGTATATTTCCATTTGATGAGTTGCACTTTAACATTATCCTTGTCTAGACAGTATGAGTTCTGAAACTACTTGTTGGTTTTTGGTAAGTAAGTAATGCTGTAAACACAGTATGTGCACAGCAACCTTGCTTTAAACAATGTGGAATCTTGGTAATCGTTCACCTGGATGAGAAAAGATGTTCTCTGTATTCAAAGAGAATTTAAAAAAGGAAGTACACCTTTTTTAAATAACACTTAATGTTATCATCTAGCAGCAACTTTGTTTGTACCCCTAATTTTCTCAGTAGAGGTATTGTTTGAGAGAGTTAAGATATTTACTGAATGCAAAATCTATTTAAGGTTGTAGGACATGAAGTAGTACATTTAAAAGAGTTTTATTTGATATCTTCCCGAAACTAAGGTAACATCCATAAGTGACATTTTTAGTATATTACCCTATGTAGTTTGTATTGATGGCTGAGAAAAAAAAATCTTGTTTTCACGCAGAAAGGAGTTAAAGAATGATTTAATTCAAGCTATTGGTGACTAATGTTGTACAATGGCAAACAATGTGAAAAAAGTTCATAGAGGAAAATGAAATCTGGTTAGGTGTCACATAATCCACATATTGATGTAAATTTTGTTATGCATAAACATTTGTAAAATTCATTGTTGAGTCAATGGAAGGCACACAGAAAGTGATGCATTTTTATTAATTTTATAACACAATGCATACCAACGGATGGCATCTCACAAAGCTTAGCATTGCCTCCTAGATTCTCCATTCCTATATATGGTGCAAAGATATCGGGTAAAATCATAATCTGTCCTCTGTGTATCTGATATATCACAATGAAAAACACTGCAATACTCAACTGTTTTATTGATACAGTAAGTGGATCACAGATTTTTTTATTTATTTTTTTGGTTCTTGTCTATACTTTATGTAGTTCTGTGTTCTGTGAATTTAAAAATTATGCTGTATGTTTTTGTCACTGAAATATACTGTATATAAAAAAATAATTAAAAATCTGTTATCAGCATACTATTTCGTTACCATTCTAGATCTTCTTCTTTCAGCTGCTCCCATTCGGGGTTGCCACAGTGGATTATGTTTTTCCATATCTTCCTGTCCTGTGCATGTTGCTCTTTTCCACCCATCACCTTCCTCTTCCTCTTGCCTGGCAGCTGTATTCTTAGCATCCTTTTCCCAGTATACCCAGCATCTCACATGTCTAAACCAACATAATCTCGCCTCTCTGACTTTGTCTCCCAACCGTCCCACCTGAACTGACCCTCTAATGTCCTCATTTCTAATCCCGTCCATCCTTATCACACTCAATGCAAATCTTAGCATCTTTAACTCTGCCACCTCCAGCTCTGTCTCCTGCTTTCTGGTCAGTGCAACCGTCTCCAGCCCATATAATATAGCTGGTCTCACTACCGTCCTATAGACCTTCCCTTTCACTCTTGCTGATACCCGTCTGTCACAAATCACTCCTGACACTCTTCTTCACCTATTCCACCCTGCCTGCACTCTCTTTTTCACCTCTCTTCCACACTCTTCATTACTCTGTACTGTTGATCCCTATTGATCCTCTGTATTGTTGTTACTCTTCTCGATGTAAGAGTTGAACTATAATAGATCACTGAGAAATGCTCTCAGCCATTGATTAAATATGCCTCCCTTATAGAGTGAAATTGATGCATTTTGGCTTCTTCGTGCAAAGTATGATAATGAGTGTTTATGTTTGAGTTACCTCTGCCTGGAGTAGAATTTTGGGGGAGTAGAATTGATTATAATTTATCACACCACTTTTAAAAGGGGTGTTAAGAGACCCAATTTGCCCTCACTGATTCATGTTAAACTTAATACAAAAATCTTCATTGCATGTCTGTTACAGATTTAGATTCAATATGTCCACTGATGGAGCCCTTTGGATTTAAACATTGTCCCTTTTCATGTGTCTACATTGTTTTTTTTTTTCTGCTGGATACTGCACAGTACAGGAAGTCCATTCCTTGCCCTTCCCATGCAAGTGTCCTTTCTTGTTTCCTGTTTTCTGTAGATCAGGCTGAGCACATACATGTTCCTAGCAACTGTAAAGGGCAGTCCAGGACTGTGATCCTCTGCTTCTGCACCTTCGCTGTAAGCTGGAACTAGAGCTCTCTCCCATAAGTCATTGTCTTGTACCAGCAAGCAAGCTGGGTGGCATTCGTAAACCAACAATGTAAAATTAATTAATGTGACCACATGTGGAAAACAATATGTTCACGTTCTCCGTTAATTTATATTTGACATGTGTCTGATTGTTTAAGTATATATATGACTGCATTTCTGTTCAACCCCCAGTGGAGGCATACATAAGAGCCAAAGCTAATTGGCTCCAATGCTAAAGCAGGTATTGTAGCAGCAGAACAGCTACACCACAGCACACCTCACACAACTCAAGAAAATATCTGCACATACAAAGAAATGACTTCTGTATTGGTGTTTTTGTTTGTTTGTTTGTTTGTTTATTTATTTATTTTTTTGGATAACCAATGGAAATGATAGATATGATGTATAGCATATGAAAATGCCAAAACCTATCAACATACATGCATAGTTAGAACAGGCAAAAACACATGAAAACACTCATACATTAAGCTCATGTCCATAAATCTATAAAGAGTTGTTCATGTAATTGTTTCCATATTCAGTAAAATCTGTGATTGCCAACAATTGCTACCCATCAGTCCATAGTTTTCTGATGGTGGCTAACCTGTTCGTGACTTTCACTGAAAGCCCCACCACTAGTGTCTCAGGCTTCTTGGCAACAGAGGCAGCTATGTCCCCATTAGAGCCATATTCATTCTGAGTGTTTACCTGATTACTTGATTGTTGAGTTGGCTTCTAATGTTTATATATACAAGGTTGTAGTTTTGAGTTTTTTTGTTTCATAGTTTTTTTCACCTTTCCGTGATGGTGATGATAACTCTAACAAGTAAAAAAAAAAAAAAAAAAATCAATAAATATAAAAGTCCTTATGTTGTTGCTACAAATGTGAAAAAATATTTAAATATGTGGTGTATGTGAAAAATTATTCTACGTCTGGCTGCAATATTAGGCATTTGTGATGCCACAGCCACCTTAAAGGCTAATTCCAATTACAGGAAGAATAACTTCATTAAAATGTATGCGATGTCAAGGGTTACCCAACTTGAACATCAAAACAGGAAAACAAGATCTGAATAATTTTGAAATAATTAAGTCTAGAAGCAGCCATAAGAAGAGAGGCTGTATTATTTCTATGATGACAAGGTAAAATAATGTAAAATTGGAAGGAAAACATAAATGTACAATAATCCTTGTTATGCATAGTTATCCAAAATCTATACTGCACAAAAATCAAACCAGTAGAAAAACTTCAGTGTTAAAATTATGTGTGAAATATTTAGTGATGAGGTATTAGGATTACTTAGCTATTCGCTAAACAAACAAGCTGGATGGACTAAATGGTCTCTTCTCGTTTATCAAATTTCTTATGTGTAGTTTCTAAAAATTTGCAAACATGGTCAAGATGAAATTATAAAGCTTCATGTCTTATTCAGAAGTGAGAGTGCTGAGATGCATCATTGATAGCCAGATAGAAACATGTCTAGAGGTTTTGCTGGGGTACTCATCTGGACAGCGTCTTTTAGGATGCTGTAAATACTGTACTGGCAAAGAGTGTCTGAGATTTGGGGTTTCTTCATCAGGCTACATTTGAACTATAACATATGCTTAATTTAACTAGATTATAAAACATAAGCAAAGATAAAATATTAAAAAATAATTAAAAAGACAGAAAAATAACTAGCTGATCTTACTGCCCCAGACTGTATTGTAAATCATTTCAGCTTAGTGCACATTTAGTGACAGCTGTTTTATGAGAAACACATTGGTATAGTAGCTACTACTTCTTCCTCATAGCTCCAGCACTCAGTGCTGAACTCTAATTCTAGTAATGGTCTCTATAGAGTATGTACAGTACATTCTCCCTTTGTTCTCCACCCCCCAGGGGGGTGTACTGTAATCCTGTTTTTCTAACACATGCTAAATATGTGTCTGCTGTGTTTACCGGTTACTTTAAAATGCCCTGGTACAAATGACAGTGGTTTTGTGCCCTGAATTGATCTTGCAGGCCTCTACCTTTTGGTTATTTCCTTGCATTTATTGTTCCTGGGATAGATTCCAGCTCTCCATTACCTTCTATTTGAATATAACATGTTCACTAAATTAATTTAAAAAACTGAGTTTGCCAAATATTTCATGACATTGATAAACTGTAGGTTACTAGATGTTTATTATTATTAAGTGTTGGATGTGCTTTATTAATGGTTTTAGCATAATACTTTGCCACAGGCAATAAACCTTTAATGATACCAACACTTATGTGTGGTGTGTGTGATATAAATAGCATGGACTAGATAATACCAATGTCACAGTGCAGTTTCAAAATGTTTCCATATTAATTACTGCAAATTCTGTTAATAGATGCCAGATGAATTCTGTTTAATAGTTAATGATCCTCCATTCACGAAGCACCTTTCCTATGCTCAGGGCATTTTAAATCATTAAGATTACATAAGCATCATTCAGGTACCAGTGAGTCACTGACAGTGAAAGGTTCAGGGAGATAGTACGCCCTCACGCCAGACTGCAGTATATAAAAAGCAAGAAAAGCATGTGGCCCATTTTTATTCAGGAAAAGTAAATATTTTAATGCAATAATTGCTAAATATCTTTTCTATTTTCCATAAGAAATCTTTTACAATGTCTGTAAATCAGATATCTAAATAATTTCTTCAGTGGTACCTTGAAATAGTTGCCATACAAATCAACAGGCTTGATTAACTTTCGGGTGATTTGCTGATTGGCAGTAGGTAATTTAGACCATTGTTATTACTATGAAGAATGCTGCAGTCAACTAAATTCTTCACTTAAACATTGTGACGGAATGTTTGTAATGAAGCGTCAACAGTAAAGCAAATGGTAGCAGCATTCATACTCTGGCTTGTCTTAAACAATTAAAATTGTTCAGGGGCTGTTTACTGTTCTCATAGAAGCACATAAAGAATTCGTTGTGCAATGGCATTCTATAATAAAGCAAATAATAATAAAGAATGAAATACATGAGCAAAGAATAAAGGGTACTGCTCTGAACATACTGATGTTGTATAGCATTGAAAAATATTGCAGTGCCGTATAGTTTGGATTTGTCCTCCCTTAGAAGCAATAATTTGATACTCTCAGTTGAAATGTAGATCTAAGTAGCATTGTTTTAGGAGCTGCTTCAAATCCTCTCCCAACATTTTGTCTGAGCATCCATGCTGCAATTCTTTCTTTCTGCATGAACTGTGTGGAATCTTATCTTACATAGCTACTTGTATTAAAGACTGATTATTGTTTATTTTTTGTTATAGCTTCGTAAATATTTCATGCCCTAAATCGAATAACCAAGTAGCCATTGGTCACAGTAACTCTCATAAGTATGAACAGCCTTAATTATGTGTAGTACAATAATAAACAGATTGTTGACTGTATTCACATAGATCAAAATTCCTACAGTGATTGTTGTACTAACTGCCGTTATATCCATAGCTGGTTAATGGCTTTTACTCATTGCTACCATAGTAGGTAGTTCTTCCTATAACACTCTTGTGCACTGGAAACCATATTATAAAATGGAAAGTTGGGTACAAAATGGCATAAGTGAGTTACTGTGGTTTGGTTTGTTGATTTAGTGCATTGACACGTAGTTGTCACTAAATGATACACAGAAATGTAGTTGTCAGCAAAAAATTTTGTGTGACACCTTGGATCAGTCAAGATCCAAATGCAAAAGTGGTGCATTTTGTTTTTGAGTTGCTTCTCTGGCTAAATATTATTAGGATACATGGTTTACAGTACAGTAATATTATAATTACTTTTCTTTATGTTTCTGTTACATTAGGTATTGTGATATATAGCATTGTTGTTAATCGAAGCTCAACCGAATATGCAAAGATGTAAATTTCAAACCAGAGTTAGTATAATTTGAAAAAAACATGTGTTGTTCCTGGGGATGTTTTTGAGAAAAACATCATTATCAAGTGGTGTATTTTGGGAGAGCCTCTTTATTTATACACAGACACCAGGCACTTTGTAATCCTGTATCCCAGATTCCATGGAATTCTGTATACTAAATCTTTCTAAAGTGATTTGTGTCCTGATCTGTTTTGAAATTTTCCTTGGCAGAAGGATGAGACCTATACATAAAATATGGATATACTGTTTTAAGCAAGTTTAATAATTTTTATATAATATTTTAATAAAATTATTTTTTGTGATGGGTTTGTTGTTAGTTAGCAAAGATTTAGGTTTATTATTTTCAATATATGGTATTGTTAACTTAAGTTGTTTTCACTGTGACTGCTGTTGACAGCAAGATATGAAAATAAACCTTTATTTTATTTTTATTCCAGAATTTTAACAATAAGCTAACTTTGTTCTTAAAGTTTATGTAAAATTATTCATATATACTGACATAAATGTGGTGGGTGGCTTAGCTCAAGGTTACGATTTCAGCCCCCACAACTGGTATCTAATGTAAGCTTTGCTTACTGTATATGGAACATGAGTTTCCATGTAGAAAATAGGGAAATGCTTGTGATTTCCAAGTCACCAAAAATAAACTAAATATTATTAAAATTATCAACAAAGAAGAACTCCTATAAACTAAAGTGGATGGCTTTTTCTGTGTTTTAACTTGCATGTTTAAATGATAGAGCTGTGGTATATACAGTATATTGAAGTATCATAAGAGACTGAAAGAGGTAATCCTGATTTGTACATCTTTTTTAAGTGCAATTTTGATACTTGATTTGGTTGCAGATGTGTTGCTTAGCTTTTTGACGCTATGGAATGGCAAGATTATAAAAGAAAAATATCAAGAAGTTTCTATCTCTTTAATTTAAAGTGAAGGTGGCTTTTGTTGTAGTTACAAAATGTTAATGAACTCCAGCATTTCAAGAACATTTCTATGGCAGGAGCCCAACTACTTACTGTTGGCATTAGGAGACTATGCTTTATCTGGTTGCTGCATGTTGGCGCTGTATCTTTTGAGCTTTGTCTTTAGATAAAAACAAAAAGAGCTTTTTACCTCCTTGTCCAGTGGTATTCAATGAAGCAATTTGGTAGAAATCTTCTAATTAAATACTCCTGCATGGCTAAGTTTGTGTTGTCCATGTGAGTGAGTTGGATTTGTGAGGAATGTAGCTGCCAGAGTTCAATTAACATTTTCACCATTCATTTTTCATTTTTATATTTTCAATGAGTAAAATATTGCACTTTCTATGTTTGTAAAAATGTTTCATGATCAAGGTTTGCATGACTTTGTTTGAAATATGGGATTACATGCAAGAGAGACAACAGTACGAAAGATGAATGAAGGCAGTTAGGCCTAATTTCTAAGGGTGTTGAACTGTAAAACACAAAGTTGGCTATTCACTCTGTGTGACCCTAATTAAGCCTTTAAACAATGTGTTGATGCAGTACAATACAGAGAGTAAACATCTGTATTTTTTATACTGTGTGTTACTTGATAATTGCTTTCAACGAAACGAAAACAGAAGTGGTACTTTTTTATAGGTGCGAGTTTCATAAATATTCAAATAAAAATAAGCATTACTGGCTTAATCTACAAACACAATTCAGATTTGCTAAATATTGTATTTTTAGCACTGTAACATTTTGTAAATAGTAGATATAAATTAAGTTAGACTGTAATTAAAAAAAAATGCATATTTAAGTACTTTCTTACCAAACAGGAATTTTGAATCAGATTTCAGACATGAAATGTCATTTAGATGTCAGACCGAACAAGGTGGTGGCTCTGAGGCCAGGGATCTGCACTGGCAATTGAAAGGTTGCCGTTTCGATTCCTGTAAATGCCAAAAAGGGACTGTGCTCTTTTGGGCTCTTGAACAAGGCCCTTAACCTGTAATTGCTGAGCACTTTGAGTATTGAAAAGCGCCATATAAATGCAAAAAATTATTATTATTAATAATTATTTATTATAATAAAGAGAAGAAAAAAGCCCATCAGTAGCTGCTCAGTGTGAATGCTTGTACATATACAACAACTTAACAGATGCAAATAAGGGCATTAAAGGAATACTCCATCCAAAAAGGATATTTGGTATTCCCCATGTTGTTTGTAGTAATCTTACTCTTTTCATGCACAAAAAGTTTGATATAATACAATCTGGTAGTGACTAATACTGTACAACATCAAAAGATGGCAAAAAGGAAAATATATTGCATTACTGGTGTCACATAATCCACATTTCAGTTATCCTGTTGCATGCTCAAAATGTGCAAAACACTTGAAAAACATGGGAAAACAGATGTACATCATCAACAGTAAACTAAAACCACAAGGAAGTCACTTTTGGAATTGAAGACAGGGCACTTGACCAATAAATGAGGGGGAGAGATGGATGTTCAGTTCAAAAAGCAATCCCCGTGACTTTATTATACGGTGCATGATTTTGCAGAAGTATCTTAATGCCAGTACCAATAGTGTGTGTGTGGTGTGTGTGTGTGTTTTTTTTCCCTTTTGCTTTAACACTATGCTCTAGCATAACCAGATATTAAGAAGCCTTCTTTTTTTTCATTAAAATGGTATTTTTACAATTAAACCACAGATCACAGGTGTTACCTGTTTATTTTTTATTAACAAAATTTAATTCTTTAGGCTTATTGTTCAGTTACCATAAAAATACTAAAATAAAACCCCTTAAAATACACTTTCTTAAACTAATCAAATATGTCCACAAGATATTTATCCATTATTCACATACCATTAAGGTGGAATGGTGGCTGTGTGGTTAAGGATCTGCACTGGTATCTGGAAGTTGCTAGTTTACTGGTTAAATCCTGTTCCTGACAGAAGGGATCCTACCCTGTTTAGCCCTTGAGCATGGCCTTTAACATGAAAATTGCTCCAGGGGCGCGCTATACAATGGCTGACACCTAAAGTTCACGTGAAAAGACATTTCCCCTAGGGGGATTAACTAAGTATATCAAAACAAAAAAAAATTAAATACACATTTTAATTATAAGGCATAACTATAATGAAATGTTCATAAGATGTTTATCAAGAAGATACAGTGCTAATATGCTTAACATGTTTTACATAAAATCAACAAACGTGGATCTTGAGCTAACAAGACTATCGTTTACTAAGCAGTGAGGGCAGGTTCTTCCTTAACTCTTCTTTTTCTAATTAAAAATGTGAGCTGCTGTACTAAACACAAGTTCGCTTATTGACCACAGTCAGTAAAGGGGTGTCTGTTTTTATTAAAGGTCAGAAAAAAAAACAAAGGGCTGAACTCATTAAAGTAGCTCCTGTTAATTCCTGCCAAAGACTTGCCTCTCTTTCCTTCCACTGTAAGTTGAGCTGGGCAACATGTATGTGTGTCATTCTTTCCCATGCACAGGATGACTCTTTGGATTCCCTTTTCTTAGTTTATTATTCCACTCTCTATTATAAAAGCCAGTATTCCTGTCTTCACTATTTCCTGAAGTTTGACGGTCTGTTCTCTGTTTACAGGAAGTTCTGACAACAAAATAACCGTTGCACTGCCTCAAATAATACAATACTTTGCATAAAGTAGGAATACAACTAAATCCTAGAAAACTGATTCTGAAAAAATCAGCCATTAACATTGGCTGTCTGGCTGATTTACTGATCATCGATCAAGTCATCTGTTGTGAAAATCAACTGAAATAGATCAGAACATCGCTAACAGGAAGTGCAGGAAAAATCCCTAAAGAAATTACTTTTGCCCATATTTTATTTCAATGTTGTCAAAGAAGCTTACTTTTTGAAGTTTTAAGTTTGAAGAACAACATGATCTTAACAAAAATGTCCAATAATATTTAACTCAGTTTAAGATTAGATGGTTATGTTTTGCATAATTAAATATTGATGCTTTGAACATCTGTTGAGAATGTTTGTTTGCTTGCTTATCTGCTTTTGCCTGTTTTTCAACTAGAAAAGCTGGTTGATTCTGCCCAGCCTGCCTTTAGGTGTTGGTTATTGTCAAGTTAGCTAGCCATTTTACACACAATAACAAAAGAAAAGACAACATATCTTGCGGAGTTAGCATTGTGGTAGGATGTTGCATGATTGTACCACACAGCTGATGGAATTTTACCACAACATATGTTGGAGAGAGAGAGAGAGATACCACCGAGTGTGCATTTTGTGGATATTTTTATTTTGCATCAGCAGACTACTGTCTTAGCAGTTCTGTGCCCAAAGACCACCGTTACATTTTTCTGTTGAATATTCAAGGTAGCACCCATTTAAACCATAGCTTAAGTCACATTGTTTTGAAAACTCCAAAGTTCCAAGTATGTTCTATATCCCATATTCCATCCAGCAGAAAGTCAACACTTATCTTAGAATTATTTTAGCCTGCATTTCCCTTCGGAGATTATAATTAACCATGTCTACACTTTGCACACCAAGTTTTAACGATATCTATTCATGTATTAGTACTTCGACATAAGCACAGTGACTTATAATCTATAACATAAAATAATATGCACACAATTTTAGTGGATAGGGCCTTTATCTAAAACACACTGAACTGCGTTTTTAAGGTTAAAGCACAGGTCATTGCAGATGCAAAGCACCACAGTGCTTATTGAAAATACACTGCCAAAAACAACAGACTCATACAGAATTTAGAGCACAGATTATGTAGCATGAAGTTCATTCCACATAGGTGTTTCTGCAGCTTGCTTTTGAGCTAAAACTTAATCTACTATACGAGTACAGCAAGGTGTCTTCTTTTAAGACCTAGGAGATGGCCTTCTACCACACGTGGATACTTCCAGTCATTTTCTTTCTAGACCTCTGTTATTCATTCCTTTCTATCTGTCTATATACTGCTGCTTCCACAATCAACATCATAATCTTTAAAATATTTCTCTGTAAATTAATCAAAAATCAAATGAAAAACTGAATAGTATAGTACTATATCACTCTGACCCTAAGCCTTATTATGTAAAGGCATTGTTGGCCCCAGATTTTGCACAGTATTAAGAGAATGCAGTAGAGGTTTTCACTATTTTTATTGCTATTATTATTGCTACTGTTAACTTGGAATAGCAACAAACTGTCTTTACACCATTTATAGGTTAATGTTTAATATTATGATAGGCCTAATGTGAATTAATTTTTAACAACTGAATAACAGTTGCTTTAACAAAGCATTTAGTGTTTCCATTTCATACTTGGCAATGACCAAGTGAAGTCTGTGCCCAAAGCACTGAAGAGGAGAGCACTTGTTAAATGCCACATTAGAACCACTGTCAGTTGTCATGCTAACATGATTCTTGCCTAAAAGTCCCAGTAATTTAAAGGCTCAAAATGTTATCCACTTTTTCTGCGTGGTTATAGGTGAAAAACATTTTCTGTAGACAGGTGTTACACATTTTCCAGTCACAAATGTAATCTACAAAGAGTACACATATTTAAAGAAATGCAGAGTACAGTGGAGCTTCGGTTTGCGAGAATAATTCATTCCGGAAACGTGCTCGCAGTCCAAAGCACTCGTATATCAAAGTGAATTTCCCCATAAGAAATAATGGAAACTCGGATGATTCGTTCCACAACCCAAAACTATCCATATAAAAATGATTAATACAAAATCTAAAGTAAAAATACATAAAACAGATTAACCTGCACTTTACCTTTGAAAAGAATCATGGCTGGTGTTAGTGAGTTTCTAAATTCTCGTGGGATTCCACCCAACGGGACGACATGCGTAAGAACGTCCCAAAGCAATCGCAGTCTACCAGCGCTGTAGCAGTTTGCTGTAAAAAGCGAATCCAGAAAGATCTAAGCACCTGCCATCAGTGGGTGATACAAGGAACATTATAAACGTGCAGGGCACAGTACTACTTGGCCACGACCCTGCCTGATTGATGTGTCTGTGTATAGGAGAGTGGCAGATCCTGCTACAATAAATAACCGCGCTGTTGCTGTTTCAAGCTGAATAAAGCTGGTGGTGCAAGACGGGGACTCTCGCGTCACAGCACATGCATGCACGTACACACACACGCACACACACAGTCACAATGCTGTAGTAAACAGTATACGCTCGTACAGATGTTGACTATATGAGTGAGGCATGCTGACTCAGAAAGAGAATAACAGACGATTACCCACAATCCCGTAGCGAGAGAGAGAGGAACCTTCGGCTCAGTTGTGATTACATGATGCTTAGCAGACAAAGCGTATACATACATACTACTCGTATTGCAAGACATCGCTCATTTATCAAGTCAAAATTTATTAAAAATTTTAGCTCGTCTTGCAAATCACTCATAAACCAAGTTACTCGCAAACCGAGGTTCCGCTGTATTTCCAAAACTGAGCTGCTACATATCTATCATTTTTCTGAATCCCATGTTTTCCAAACTTTTAATTGGTAATTTTGCCAAATCCTTCTTGGTCATGCAAAAGGACATTCTTAAATGAGCTTTTTTTTTATTTTTTTATTTACTTACTTACCTGAAATTGTGCTGGATGTATCCCTTCTACTCATTGTTTTGTGAAGTAGTTTCTTTGTTATTAACGTTTTGTCCAGGACAGTGCTCTATTGAATATTGGATTGAGTAAAACCAAACCATTTTCAAATAACCAAGTTGGAAACACATTTAGATGTATATTGTTTATCACTGTCATTTTTAAAATTACTTAGTTTTGCGGTTTTTCATTTTGCTTTAATAATTGCAGCCAAACAGTCTCAACAATGCCAAAGTAAGCTCTAGCATATGCTGCGTTCCATTTGCCTCAGAGTCAGATGTCAGAGCTGGGAATGATGTCACACCCAAGTTGACTGCATTCTAGTAAAACATTAGTAGAACCAATATGGATGCATGCAGGGAAACCTTTGTTATGCTCGCTCCATTGGAATAAATAGCAGTTGATGACATTGCATTATGTGGTATTCTGCATATCCAAACATCAAATCAATATGTCCACAGATGAAGGTTGGGCAGTACTGTCCATATGACTAATATAATATGGCCCAAAAAATCAGACGTTGCTTATAAACAGTATAATACTACAGCTTTTACTGAAGTTCAGTGTGTACATTGCCATTGTGGTTTGATGTAATGATCTGAAGTCAGGCATACTCTGGCTTGACAGACCAGCCCAGACTTTCCGAGTTTGAAATTCGGCTTAAGGGGGTTGTTCCAGTTGAAAATTCTGACCAGGAACTAGGAAATTCTGACTTCCCACTTCAAATGTAACACAGTGTAAGTAACTGTGCTCTGCACCCAGATACCTAAAACATTTAGGTCCGTGACTGAAAAGTTAACATACTGGCATCCAGTAACTGAAACAGTACTATGCAGATAAACGCTATAAATTGTGTGCTAGAAGGTTTATTTTGAAGTTTTTGTAAAATTTTTAGTAAACTAGTGGAAGAACTTGCTGTCAACCAGTGCTTTAGGATAAATAGCAATATTTACAATAAATACTCACCGGAAGGTTGCATTGTGCTCACATTACTGGTGACAATATAAAATTATCAATTGTGAGACAAAGCTTGAACTACTGTTAGAAACTTATGCAATTATGTTTATGAGAATTTTTTGGTATAGAAGACTACATCATCTTTCACAATGTATACCACTTTAAGTCACTTTACAACAGGGGTGCCCAATACGTCGATCGCGATCGACCGGTAGATCGCAAAGGTAGTGCAGGTAGATCGCGTTGCATTCAAAAAAAGTTTTTTTTAAATGTTAGTCTATCATATATCCACCCTATGGCATTTGCCACTTGATTGACATACAGGGCAGCCAGTCTGAGATCTCTTTTCTTCTCACACACTGGTCATCCCGCACGCACGATCAAACGCGCAAGCTACTGCAAAACTCTGTCTGTGATCTAGTTAGCCTTCCAATTTATATCGACTAAAGAAGGGATTTAAAAAAAAATTGTTTGGGGAGGGTATGGGCTGGATGTGGAATTGGAAGAGGATTTTTTTTCTCATAATGTCACAATTGAAGTGCGTTTGTCTGATCTGTCAATCTATCCTTGCTATTCCAAAGAAGGAAAATGTGGAAAGGCCCTTTCGAACTGTTCATAAAAACTACAGAACTGACTTCCTTTCGAAAAGTGATCTGAGAAAGGAGAGGAAACTAAAATTGCAGTTAATCGCACAGCCGTCATTTTTCACTCGGCTGAATTCAAAAGCTCCTTGACTGCAGTATTCGGCTCTACTTATTTATGCGAGTCAGCCTTTTCCCACATGAAGATTATTAAATCCAAATACTGTAGAGACCATAAATGTATTGAACTGTCTGTCTGAATAAATACTTTGTGGATTGTAATTTCCAGTGTGTGTTGTTCTACTTTAGACCTTACGCTAAACTAATATAACTGAAAATATGAAGATATATAAAAATTTAAAATACGTGTGTTCTTCCTTAATCTTGGTTTATGACAGGATTTTGTTTTTCTGTTTTAATTCAGTAAACAGAAACCATGTGGGATGCTGTAACAGTACGAAGATAGACAACCAAGTGGAAAAGAAGATGGCAGACAAAGATGGCAAACTGGAATTGCCAATTGTTCCAGGACAGGTTTACATAGAAGTAGAGTATGATTATGAATATAAGGCAAAAGACAAGATGGTAACAATTAAGCAAGGAGAACGATATATTCTAATCCGGAAGACCAATGAAGACTGGTGGCAAGTGAAAAAAGATGAAAGCACAAAACCCTTCTATGTGCCTGCTCAATATGTTAAAGAACTAAGGAAGGCCCTCATGCCACCCCCCAAGCCTATATTGGTTAGTCCCAGTGTATTTAATAAAACGAAACCTGCTGGTTTAGAAGTGCACCCACTACAGAAGTCGACAGAGAATTTAACCAAACCCACTGAACTTTCTAGTTTTGGCAAACCCTTACCAGTACTTGTAAACCCTCCAGTCTTAACCAGAGATGCCAACCAAAATATGGCACCAACAGGAAGTCCAGGATTGAATCGACGAGCAACAGATCTGCTCCAAAATAATAATTCTATTCATAGTGTGAAAGTAAGTACTGATTCTCCACCCCTTCGGATCCCTAACCATAACAAGACTGGTCCAATTGGAAAAGAAATGGCAGTGGACTTAGACCCACATGTAGTGTCCAGCAGTACATCATCTGGAGATATACCACTATGTGATTCAACAGGAGAAAACTTTGAGAAACACATTCCTGATTCTGAGTCGGGAGATGACCTGAGTACCAGCTCCACTGAACAAATGCAGGTATTGTGTTTGAAAAAAATGAATACTCTATCATTTAGCCTGCTTTTAAATATATGCAACTTTATACTGTACCATTTGAACTTGACCAGTTTCATTTGTTTTTTTTCTGTCAATATTGAATTTGTGTAAAGATTTGTAACTCTATTCATAGACAAACAGAAACTTTTCTTGTATGGTTGTGACTTGCAATAGTACTTAATTGTGCAATATTGCACTGAGACTCCAACAATTTATGTGGTGATTATTAGCATCAGCATTGATATTTGCTTTATTTTAATAATTGATTTTTGGCAGGGAAGTTTAATGACTGGAGGTTGCAATCCGTGTTCTTGATGCATGTAGACAGAATGGAACCATGTTTGTTGACTGTGTCCTTGATTTTCCAGCAAAACAGTTTTCCTATTGTAGATACAGTGTATGTTGTGTTAATAGCAGTGAAGTCCTGTCTTTAAACTGAAAACAATATGCAAAATGTTAAAAACACACTTAATATAATTAAAATTAAGCTATTAAGTGTACAATTAGTTAATAAAAAAGTAAAAATTTGAGGTTATTAAATATGCTTAAATGTAATGAGACAAATGTCTCAAAAAACTAAGATGGGGAATAGAACGTTTTGAAACATTATTGGACATGGTATAATGTGCAGATTGGATAGCATTTTATTGTCAAAGGGTTGCTGTGCCCATCACATTGGTATCTGTTTTAATCTGCTCATGTTCATTTTCAAGGTAAAGTTAACCTTTTGACATCTCAAATTAATATTGTTTATGTTGAGCTAAAATTTTTGTGATTTGTTATTTTGGAAGGTTTTGATGCTTTTGTTGAACTGAAATTTGCAGAATTCCAGCTACACAGTTTTTAGGAAAAAAATACTCTATGATTAATGTCTTATTGAATGCTAGTACAGCACTGAAAGCGTTTGTTGAATTTTTTTTTTAGCAGTGGTGTTATAACTGTTGTATATTTTTGTCATCTTTGTAGGCGTGTTGTCATTGGGGAAAATGTCATTCTTGCTGAGACCTGAAGTTTGTGAGTGTGTGATCACAGATTATGATTTATGAACAGAAGGATCTTAACTGTGAATGTGTCTGTGTTCAAATGCATTTGAGAGATTGTAAAAATCACAATTAGCATCGCTGTGATGTCAACTGTAAAGCATGGGTCAGCTAAGGCAAACAAGAACAACTTTTGCACTAGCTAGCATGTTTATTGCACAAACAAGTCAAGAAAAAGAAAATTTGTTTATTGCATGGCTTAGCCATCTCAGTAGAATGTTGCAGATCAGAAAATACATTTGTATATTATGGCATAGTTTTTCTGATTATTGTTACACAACTATATTACTAACATCCAACACATAATTCACTTGAGAGTGCTCCACTTCCTGGTGAATAACATGATGCCAGTTTGAATAACTTTGCTATGTGTTATGGGAAGGCATTCTGATTTGCACACACTATCTACCCTAGTGCATAATTTATTTCATTGCAGTGTGCTTCAAAAATATCGGGGTTTTATTGATAAATGTAGTCTTTGGAGATCAAGGATCAGTTTGATAATTTTAAACTTACTATCAACTCAACAGTAAAAGTTTCAGCTGAGCAGTGTGGGAGTTGTTTGTTCCTCTTTTGTTTGTTAGTTTTTAATTTTTACTTCTAACTCTTACGTTTCTTTAGCATTTGTTTCTTGAGTTTAGAGCTGTATTGCTTTTCTCTGCACACTGCAATTTGGATAGCGTAACATATTATTGGGTAGATGTTGGATATTGAATGAATTGGAGAGAAGGGAATCTTTTTTTGGGCCTTTTATCATTCTGCAAGGGTTTGAGCTGTGGTTAGAATGCTAATTAGTGGTTGTCTTGCTGCACAGTGGTTCAGACACAAGTGCATTTTTTATTTGTTCTTGGTGTTCTCCAACAGTTTTACTTTTTCTTCAGAAACTTAAGAAATCTGTGTTGGAGTTTTCCTCAGTGCTTGTACTTTAATAGATAAACATATATGTACCAAACCCTTTGATTGTCATGCTTCTATTATTTTGAATAAAAAGCCAAAACAGAATAATAAAAATGCAACACCTTCATTAAACTAAGTACTGTACTAATGTTTTGCCTTGCCCATGTGAAGATATGCAGTGGGATAAGATTTTAGTTGTTAAAAACAAGTAAACATCTCTGTATTATACAATGATGAAACTTATGTTCTATCAACATGCAATAAAACAACAAGTAATAGTTTCCCTTACCTGGTCCATTTGACGGTAATACCCAAAAGTTTTAGACATTGTTTAAAAAAATATGTGTGTGTGTATGTATGTGTACAGTATATGTATATATGTGTATATAGTCATATGAAAAAGTTTGGGAACCGTCTCTTAGCCTGCATAATAATTTCTTCTACTTTCAACAAAAAAGATAACACTGGTATGTCTTTCATTTCCTAGGAACTTCTGAGTACTGGGTTGTTTTCCAAACAAAGATTTTTAGTGAAGCAGTATTTAGTTGTATGAAAATAAATGAAATGCGAAAAACTGGCTGTGCAAAAATGTGGGTCCCCTTGTCATTTTGCTGATTTGAATCATGCATGTAACTGCTCAATACTGATTACTTGCAACACCAAATTGGTTGGATTAGCTTGTTAAGCCTTGAGCTTCATAGACTGGTGTGTCCAATCATGAGAAAAGGTATTTAAGATGGTCAATTGCAAGTTGTGCTTCCCTTTGACTCTCCTCTGAAGAGTGACAGACAACATGGGATCCTCAAAGCAAGTCTCAAAAGATCTGAAAACAAAGATTATCATGGTTTAGGGGAAGGCTACAAAAAGCTATCTCAGAGGTTTAAACTGTTAGTTAGGAAATGCACACAGTTGCTGTTAAACCCAGCAGGTCTGGCAGGCCAAGAAAAATACAGGAGCGGCATATGCACAGGATTGTGAGAATGGCTACAGACAACCCACAGATCACCTCCAAAGACCTGCAAGAACATCTCGCTGCAGATGGTGTATCTGTACATCGCTCTACAATTCAGTGCAATTTGTACAAAGAACATCTGTATGGCAGGGTGATGAGAAAGGAGCCTTTTCTGCACTCACGCCACAAACAGAGTTGCTTGTTGTATACAAATGCTCATTTGGACAAGCCAGATTCATTTTGGAACATCTGCTACCTACTGTCAAATTTGGTGTAGGTTCCATCATGCTGTGTGGCTAGTTCAGGGACTGGGACCCTTGTTAAAGTCGAAGGTCGGATGAGTTCAACCCAGAATCAACAAATTCTTCAGGATAATGTTCAAGCATCAGTCACAAAGTTGAAGTTATGCAGGGGTTGGATATTCCAACAAGACAATGACCCAAAACACAGTTTGAAATCTACAAAGGCATTCATGCAGAGGGAGAAGTACAATGTTCTGGAATGGCCGTCACAGTCCCCTGACTTGAATATCATCGAAAATCTATGGGATGATTTGAAGCAGGCTGTCCATACTCGGCAGCCATCAAATTTAACTAAACTGGAGAGATTTTGTATGGAAGAATGGTCAGAAATACCTCCATCCAGAATCCAGACACTCATCAAAGGCCATAGGAGGCGTCTAGAAGCTGTTAGATTTGCAAAAGGAGGCTCAACTAAGTATTGATGTAATATGGGGTGCCCAAATTTATGCACCTGTCTAATTTTGTTGTGATGCATGTTGCATATTTTCTGTTAATCCAATAAACTTAATGTCCTTGCTGAAATACTAATGTTTCCATAAGGCATGTCACACATTAAAAGGAAGTTGCTACTTTGAAACCTCAGCCAATGATAAACAAAAATCCAAAGAATTAAGAGGGGTTCACAGACTTTTTCATATGACTGTATGTGTGTGTGTATACACTGTGTTCACATTTTATTAGGCAAGTTGTATTTCTGAGAATTAATTTTAATATGGAACAAATACAGTGCTATCAGTTAATGCCAAATGTTAATAAACCTGAAACCTAAATGTTTTACAATGGAAATGTGAGTGTGAACATTCTCAGGGGAATACATATGTGTGCACAATTATTAGGCAAATATTTAGTGTGCAGAATTATTACGCAACTAAAGGAAAAACGAAAATTTTCCCATCGCAATTGTTTATTTTCATCTGTTAAAGTGAGAATAATAAGCAACTCAAAATTTACAAAGAAACATTTCTGACATTTCCAAAAAAAAAATCAGTGACCCTTCTTCCATTCATAGTCTGTCAGTTTTTTGATCAACTTTTCGTGCAGCAGCAATCACAGCCACCCAGACACTAAAGAAAATGGACAGAGAACACTCCGAAAGTGAAGCTGCAGCTGACGATAAAGTTGAACATGATGACACAGAAGAACTTTTACAGAAAAAAAGGAGTCACGTCTGTTGCCAGGAGATACTTTGGTTTTAAAAGGTCGGATGTGGACCATTATGTTCAAATGTGTGAATACTGTTTCAATACTACTGGATAATACTGCAAGCCAAGTTGTACTTGATGGAGAAAGAAAAAGGAAGGATAGGAGCTGAGGGTTTGGTACGTCAGATAGATAGCACACATGCAATAAAGAAAGCCCGCTCAGAAGAACATCCATTGAATTCTGTGTTCGTGTCTCCGACCACCAGATCACAAACCCCACATTTACGCAATATTTAAGTTAAACCTGTGCGATACCCATTCATAAATCCAGTGTTTTGGAGCCCTGTCACACCTGCCATAAAGTTCTGTAAACTGAACATACACCTGGGCACCCCTTACTGCGAGGGAGCAGTACTGCCGCCACTCTACTGTGCATGTTTAATACATGGTTTAATGCATTTCATCATGAAAATGATATCAAGTATATATCTTAGCATTCTAAATTTTCAGAGAACAGGAATATCATGAAGTGAATGTATTCTGTGCAGTGATTGCTACCAGTGCCGCCTCTTAGTGCGGGGGAAGTCGGTTAAAGAAGCACGTAGTGATTAACAACTGGGTCAGGGAACACAACACAACGCATTTAATGTGCTACATTAACATATGATGGGGTTTGAGAAAATCTAGTAAATTAAACATTGATTTTAGGATGAAGTTTAGTTTACGACATTCTACTTTAATTATAAAGTGGAAATGTCGACTTTATTCTCGATATGTGTCAAAATTAAAGTGGAAATGTCGAGAATAAAGTCAAAATGTTTTATTCTCGTATAGTTTTTTTTTTTTTTCCCTGTGTCTGTTTTTTTTTTTCCTTCACCGTGGCCCAATTACGATTCTGTAGGGCTATACCACAAATAGCATTATAAATGCAAGTTGCAGTTTAATTATTTATGTATATAGCTTAGCTTGAAGCAAGGTCCATATTAATGCAATTTGCCTAAATGATGGTTCAGTTTGTAAAGATGTCATCACCTAGTTACACTAGTTTTGTTTTTATTTGGTGAATACTGTGCAATGCACCTGGGCTTGAAGTCTTGAAGTAATAGTATTATTACTGGAAGTTGCACTATATTTTATTGTTATTATTTATTAGTTTAAATATTATATGCAGTTTAATGATGGTAAGTTGTTCAAAAAGTCTCTTTAACATGTCAGAGATGGACAGAGATTGTTGACATTAACTGAAAGTGTAGTTGGTTTATAAAAAATATTTACTATTTATTCCTTTTCTAAGACATGTTCAGTGTAATACAACTTTTGACAAGCACCTCTGGATATTTTACTAAGTTTAAATGCCTCTTTGAATAGTTGAAAATTTGTTCATTAAAAAGGTTCTATATTTTGACTGCATCTGTCATGCAATGTGATTCCTTCTCTTCATTAGTACCACCCCCTTGAAAACTATCACTTTATGGGGCTGTGCAAACCTGTATTAATACTTGTGTGAACATTAAAATGTTTTTTGTACAATGATCATGACAGTGGAATAGGTTATTCTTAGCCAGTGTATGTGGTTAACATCTACTCATGCATCGGGAAAAAATACAGTAGAATACTGTGAAACCGGGATAATTTAGAAAAATACAGTGATATAGAATTTTGGTTGTGTGTGTATGTATGTGTATATATTATTGGTTTACAACTCAATAAGCATTTTTAGTATTTTACATTAAAATTATGAATTTCTAACTTGAAACAATTGATCTGGCATGATTTAAAAAAAAAGATCTTTACAACTTTACCTTATAGATTGTAACTGCAATCAAGTCCATTTAACAGAGCAAACAAAGTTGTAAAGTTCCTCCTGATTACAAAGTCTTTTTGTGCAAGAATACAGTATGTGGCTATAACAGTTAAAAGTCCAAATCCTTTGAAGCTCTCCTTTATTAGAAGGGATGCTCCAATCAGGATTTTAAGGCCTATACTGATCACCGATTTCACGTTATTTAATTGGTCGTATTCTGAATCCGATTTTTCCCTTTAAAAAACTTTTTGCACTAAGCTCCTGCATAACCAGATGCACAGAAAACTTATGTCCTATATTAAAGTTTATTTTTAGAATTAAACTTTAGACCAAAGTTGTTAACTGTTCATATTGTATTAACAAAATGAAATTCTGTAAGCTTATTGATCAGTGACCATGAAATACTAAAATAAATAACATTTCTTTAAAATAGCAGTAAAATATACACAAAAATATTTATCCATAATGCATAAGACATAAAATAAAATACTTCTCATAAGTACAAGCTGTTGTATTGTTTAATTTTGTCTACAATGTGCCTGTCAGAAACAAGGTTTATTTAAATAGGTAGTTTTCACCACTTTTATAACAACAAAAATGTGTATATTTTTATATGTATTTTCATTTGTATTGGCAATTAAACACTGCTTAAACAAACTTAAAAAATGCTTACACATCTGCACTTAAAGGTTTTAATAATTTTTAATCATTAATTTTACTTCTTCTTTCAGCTGCTCCAGTTACGGGTTGCCATAGCTGACCTTCTTCCATATCTTTCTGTCCTCTGGATCTTGCTGTGTCATACCCATCACCTGCATGTCCTCTCTCACCACATCCATAAACTTTCTCTTAGGCCTTCCTCTTTTCCACTTCCGTGGCAGCTCTATTTTTAGCATCCTTCTCCCAATATACTCAGCATCTCTCTTCTGTACATGTCCAAACCAACACAATCTCACCTCTCTGACTTTGTCACCCAATCGTCCAACTTGAGCTGACCCTCTAATGTCCTCATTTCTATTCCTATCCATCCTCATCACACTCCATGCAAATCTTAACATCTTTAACTCTGCCACCTCCAGCTCTGTCTCCTGCTTTCTGGTCAGTGCCACCGTTTCCAGCCCATATAACATAGCTGGTCTCACTACCATCCTGTAGACCTTCCCTTTCACTCTTGCTGATACCCGTCTGTCACAGATCACTCCTGTCACTCTTCTCCACCCATTCCACCCTGTCTGCACTCTTTTTCACCTCTCTTCCACAATCCCCATTACTCTTTACTGTTGATCCCAAGTATTTAAACTCATCCACCTTTGCCATCTCTACTTCTTGCATCCTCACTATTCCACTGACCTCCCTTTTATTTACACACATGTATTCTTTTTTTTTTTTTTAGTTTTATTTTATTGCAATCATTCCATACAAATCAATCAATTTTTACAAAAAGTAAAATTGAGTTAAGAACAAGTCGACACATGTACACACATCACACATGTATTCTATCGTGGTGGTCCTACTGACTCTCCTCTCTAGAGCATATCTCCACCTCTCCAGGGTCTCCTCAACCTGCTGCCTACAGATCACAATGTCATGTCAACAAAAATCATAGTCCACGGGGACTCTTGTCTAATTTCATCTGTCAACCTGTCCATGACCATTGCAAATAGGAAAGGGCACAGAGCCGATCCCTGATGTAATCTCACCTCCACCTTGAATGCATCTGTCTCTTCTATCACAGACCTCACCACTGTCACACTTCCCTCGTACACATCCTGTGCAACTCTTACGTACTTCTCTGCCACTCCCTACTTACTCATACAAAGCCACAGCTCCTCTCGAGGCACCCTGTCATATGCTTTCTCCAGGTCCACAAAGACGCAATGCAACTCCTGGCCTTCTCTATACTTCTGCATCAACATCCTCAGAGCAAACATCACATCTGTGGCACTCTTTCTTGGCATGGATCCATACTGCTGCTCACTAATCATCACCTCACTTCTTAACCGAGCTTCCACTACTCTTTCCCATAACTTCATGCTGTGGCTGATCAATTTTATCCCCCTGTAGTTACTACAGTCCTGCACATCCTCCTTATTCTTAAATTTTGGCACCAGTACATTCCTTCTCCACTCCTCAGGCATCCTCTCACTGTAGTCTTCAATCTCCTTCAGATTGTCCCTTCTGCATAGGATGTAATCTACCTGTGTGCATTTTCCTCCACTCTTGTACGTCACCCTGTGTTCCTTCCTCTTCTTAAAATACGTATTCACCACTGCCATGTCCCTCCTTTTGGCAAAATCCACTATCCTCTGACCTTCTTCATTCCTCTCCTTGACACCATACCTACCCATCACCTCCTCATCTCCTCTTTTCCCTTCATCAACATGTCCATTGAAATCCACTCCAATCGCCACTTTCTGTCCTTTGGGTACACTGTTCATCACTTCATCCATTCCACTCCAAAAATCTTCTTTCTTCTACATCGCTCACCCAACTTGTGGGGCATTTGCAGTAGCAAAATTCATCATAACACCTCTAATTTTCAGGCTTCATAATCATTACTCTGTCTGACAATTTTTTCACCTCCAGTGTACTCTTGACATACTGCTCCTTCAGAATATTCCCTACCCCATTTCTCGTCCCATCCACACCATGACAGAACAAATTGAATCCACATCCGATTCACCTGGCCTTATTCCCCTTCCTTTTAGACTCTTGCACGCACAATATATCAACCAGTGATACTGCCAACACTCAAAGTTCCTACCCTCAGTTCCACTCTCTTTACCTTTCTCCTCTCCTCCTGCCTCCAGACACGTCTTCCCCCTCATCTTCTGCTTCTTTGGCCAACAGTAGCCCAATTTCCGCTAGCACCCTGTTGGCTAACAGTACTGGTGGAGGTCGTTGTTAACCAGGTGCTCGCCTGATCCAGTATAGAAATTTATATTGTTGTCTGCATATTGATTTGGCAAAATTTTACAGTAAAAGTAGCTTTCATTGTCGTTTGTTTAATTGCACATTCACCAATCGCTGACAGTCTTTTTGGTGAAAATCGTCCCTTGTAGATTGGCGGCTGATCGATTAGAGCATCTCTACTTATTAATTATTTTTCAAGTGGCTCTATTGACAGCTAATAAGCTTATAATTAAATATCAAACCTTTGAACTATTGAACACATTATTTTGTCCTTGTTCTTCCTTAATTGATGTGTATTCTGGAATGTGTTCTATGAAAGGTATCAATCCAGAGCAGGCTTGTATGAAAACAGGAGCCTATCCCAACAAGCATAGGGCGCAAGACAGGAACAATCCCTGGTCAGGCACCAGTCCATTGCAGGGTAAACATTAATGTTAGAGTGGTATTAAAATTTTGACTTCAGTATTAATATCTGCTTTCGGACATGAGAACTCGCCATCAGCCTCCCTGCTTGACCGCATGATCGATTGCCTTCCTACAGTACCTCTTGAAGTCTACAGGTTATATATAACTAGCAAAATACCCACGCTTCGCAGCAGAGAAGTAGTGTGTTAAAGAAGTTATGACAAAGAAAAGGTACATTTTGAAAATAACATAACCTGATTGTCAATGTAATTGTTTTGTGACTGTTATGAGTGTTGCTGTCATCAAGGATTTGATTATCATTATTTCTTTCAATCAGGTTCGTATTTGGAGGACGTGTTGTTATGAAGTTACATTCTGTGTTTGTCAACTGTTGTAAAGATAACCGGTTTCATTCATCGAAGTGTTCACCACGCAAATCGCTTCTCGCGAATGTAAGATGTTTAACAGGCATTCCCAGTATTAACTTGTGCTAAACGTACCATGGTGTGACGTAACGGGAGCGGACTGAAAAAAGGCAAGGAGGCGTGTATTTTGAACGAAAAGGGAGAAGACATCGAAGGAGCGGAAAAGTGAGAAGGAAAAGTGTTTAAATAAAGAGCTAGGAAGGTGAATGGAAAGAAGCAGTCAGCGGTAAAGCAAGGAAGACTTCGTAATAAGGACAGTTCGGTTCATGTAGAAGGTGTAACAATAAGATTGTTAAGCCTTATGATAATGTTCTCGCACGGAGGATTTAGAGAGACGCACTGGGAGAAGTACAATCTGAACCTCTCTACATTTTTGTTTATTTTCAGGTTGTAATGTTCATCAAATTTATGTATCATCTGGACCATTAGCGGACCGTGCATCTCACACCTAGGCCTTCAGTAGTGCTCTGTCTGAATCAACCTGCCCCATAAAAACTAATTTATGGTTATAAAAAACATCTTAATATGCAGAAATACAGTATAAAGAGCCGCTGCATCACAGATAACTCCTGTAGCCACCAATATTTACCTTATATGGGCAGGCACTCAATTACGTGGGACGCGTGATGATGCGACATGCAACTCCACCTCCCATGGCCATCGAGCTGCAGCCTATTACAGTATATGGACGAAAATAGGTTCCAGTTATGACCATTACGCGTAGAATTTCGAAATGAAACCTACCCAACTTTTGTAAGTAAGTTGTAAGGAATGAGCCTGCCAAATTTCAGCCTTCTACCTACACGAGAAGTTGGAGAATTAGTGATGAGTGAGTCAGTCAGTGAGTGAGTGAGTCAGTCCGTCAGTGAGGGCTTTGCCTTTTATTAGTACAGTGTTCCCTCGCTATATCACGCTTCGACTTTCGCGGCTTCACTCTATCGCGATTTTTTTTTTTCTCACACACGCTTACGCCACTACTCATGCGCTTTCTGAGAACTTTTATCTAAGCCCCACGATGGCTCCTAAACATGCTGCTTTTTCTAAGCCTTAAGATGCTTACTATCCAGGAGAAGGTGAAATTCTTGGATATGATCAAAGATGGCAATACCCTACAAAAGCCTCCTCGCGCATATGAAAAGACAGCGCCAGCAACTGCCTATCAAGATGTTATTCAGCCGCGCACCCAGATACCCACTGCCTACTCCTAGTACTCCTTCAGCGGAAGAAGACAACGATACACCTGCTGAAAATACTGCACCACCTCTGAAGACTCTCCTACTGAGGTCGTGCCTTCATAGGTTAGTGGTTGTGTGTAAGAACTGTGTGTGTGTGTAATTAAATGTACAGTACAATAATCTACTATATAAAAGCTGTCGGGATTGTCCTTCCGTCCCGTGAGTGCAAAGAGTAGTGGTATTCTGCGTATCACAGACTTACTATTTGCGGCTTGGTACGAAGCGACGCGATGTGAGCAGAGTTCTGGTGCTCCCATCGTTCCCTTGCTTTTGTGCGCGATGCGCTGGAAAAATAGACAAAATTATGTCTCTGGAAATAATTAATGTTGATGGAGTAATGCCTCACCGCGTAGTAAATATCAGGGGAGATGGTGCTTGCTTATTCTCATCTATAGCTTATTTAGTACATGAAACTCCGTCTTTAGTGGTACAGATTCGGGCTGATATTGTACGACTTTGGACAGGCACTCAAGGAGATTAAAAAACAGGTTTTCGGGAGATGTTATGAATGGGCACTTTAATGTTCTCATTCCCTACACTTACATGCCTGATGTACACACGGAGCGCACACAAATTGAGGATAAAAGTCGGTCGCTTTAAAAGGCGGGTGAGCCTAGTAACAATATGATATTTGTAACGTCTAATATGTCTTATTTTCTCTTATTTTGTCTAATATATTGGGTAATACAAGTGTAATGGTGACTAAAGTGTGTTATTTCATGTCTAGAGGGCTCTAATAATGTTAAAAAATGTATTTAGAAGGTTGTAAACAGGTTTTCTATACTCTAACTGAAAAAATATTCAATTTATAAATAAAGAATCCTACTTCGAAAATTTATTTATCACAGTATAACCGTGATAAACGAGGGTTCACTGTATAGATAATATATACATAAGAAGTGTTGGTCCTCAGTGTTGACGTGAGGTAGATGTAATATGTACATTTCATTAGAGAGCTGCGGTTATGTTAAATGGCTGAGGGCATTGTTCTTAACCACTACCTTTTATTTCAGGTACTGAAATTAATGAAATACTGGTACTTTACCTTATCAAAATTGGGTTTTTTAGTGCTGGTATACTGCACATCCCTAGTGAACACACAGTCACACACACACTAGGATAAATTTAACATCACAAATCCACCTAACCTGCATGTCTTTGGACTGCAGAAAAAACATGCTTACAAATGGAGAACTTGCAAATTCCAGGTAGGGAGGACCCAGGATGTGAACCTCGGACTGCATGTTGCAAGATAACAGCACTACCACAATGTTTGACAACAATAAATCAAATTTAAAATTGATTTTCCTGCTCTTTAATAAACAAGTTATAATATAGGTGGTAGAGGAAGACATTATATTTCTGTATATGCTGTGTTCTAAATTCAATTATTTGTATGCCATAGCATCAGTCAATTAAACTTTTTTGCTATATAGAGTCACTGAGAGGTTTAAAATAATTTCGGAAGTACTTCAATGTTCCCCTGTGTGCTCTCATAAACTATACTGTACCTAAATTATTTTAAACATTCCCAGCAGTTTTTGACAAAGGTGTTGAAGTCTGTGACTAACAGCTCTCCAGTCCTAGGCTGACATGTTTAATTCTTCTTCTATTTATCTTAAAAATTAATTTAAAATTGTTATTATCAGAAATAACACATTGATTATCTATTTGATATTAAGATATATTATATGATTTGTTTATCAAGTTGCAGTTATCTTTTGTAATAAGTATAAAATTGGCTTATTTACATCTGCATTAGGCTTGGTTTAGATTATCAAAGAAACAGTTTTTCCACTGAGTGTCACAAAATAAAGAAAAAAAAAAAAATCCAAAGCCTGTATGTGCATTGTGTATCCAAACAGATAATTTTTAAGAATGTGATGTTTTGTAACTACTGACTAATCTGGTCAGAATGCTTTTATTATCATATTTATCAATTAACTCAAAATACCATAACCTCACTGGCCTGCCTTACTGGATAAAAGGTCTGTAATATATATTCACATGTCTCCATCTTAATGGTGTGTTTTTTTTTTTTTTTAGTCTATTTCAGCCTTTTCTTACTGGAACACCACAGATTTAGTATTATAACCCTGTGCTTTCAAAGTACTGAGATGTTGATCATTCCCTGCCTCCCACTGCTGTCATTAGTAAAACAGGAGTGTTGAGCATTTTGCTGAAATCGCCCACACTGCGTGGGAAGCTCCTAGGCAATGCAACTGACCCCTGTTTTGCAGCTGCTATTCTAGTTGGGTCAAGTATGATTCAGGAGATGAGTTGGCTAAATAATTTTCTGTGAAGAATATGTGTTTGCTGTATATATGAAAATGTATGCAAAATTACAAAAAGTGATATTGCAGTTAGGCAGGTAAAATAATTCTTTAGGTTTATATGGCCTGGTTTGAAAACCATAATCGTGTGTACATTATCAGTCTTTAGAGTTTGTGTAAGAGTACACACCACCTCGTCTGAGTCCAGCAATAGCTGGACTTTCAGGTCCTACCAGATTGTTGATCCCCAGACCTTGTCACAAAAAGTAAGCCCTAAACCTGTTATTTTGTGGACTCATACCTGCAGTATTATTCTTTGAGTTGATTTCTTAATCTTGTGACCAAAACTGAGGCTCGGGGTGAAGGCTGCCTGGTAAGTTGAGAGTATTCTGGCTCCATTTTCAAAACCACCTTTAGATGCTGCCCTATGGCAGTACTATGGCTCCTGGAACTGTATTCTGGTGAGTTTAATGATCCTATTTCCTCTTACTTTTACTTAAGATCATGAGTGTAGGGTTTTTAAACTCCTCCACCAGGAACAGATATGTAACATTACACATATCAATATCTAGCAAATCTTTTCCAGGAGATAAACAACACCCATTGTTGGAAAAGTTTGATCTTTCTTTGCCCACTAGGCACTATACCTCGTGTTCCTTCAGAATGCACTGGAAATTGCGCACGTGAGGTCAAAAGGACAAACTAATCTTCAAAAAACAGTAATGCAAAGATCCTATCTACAAACACTGGATATTATGTAATAAATTCTTGCCTCTTCTGATTCATGTTGTTGAAAGGTACAGCATATGACCACAAATACATTTTATTAGTTCTTCTTGCCTGTAATCAGCAGTGCTATATACTGATGGTGTGTTTTCATTAGGTACGTTGATATATCATGCAAGTGCATTCCTTTCTGAATTCAGTCTTCCCATGTTTATTTTTCCTCTTTTACAGAATAATCTTCTGTGACACTATGCTAGGAATGTCTTACAATAGTTCTAGTGACATAAGAACAATTTTGGCTTATTGCAGTGGCCTTGTAATTTACCAGATGTCAGTTCAGTTGAATATTTATGGGACAAAATGTAATTGGTTATTTTTAAGCTCAGGTATATTGTTGTGTATATAGTGCAATTAAATTATTACTTGCACACCTCTCACAGGCTTGTGATACTAGTACAATAACAGCAACAGAGAAAAAAGCCAATGAATGTAACATTCTATAGTACTGTACATTGAATATCACATGCACAGTGTATAATAAATTGTTCAAACTGAACATCTGAAGCAAGTTATCTACATGTTGAAAAGCTGCAACCAAGCTTGGAGACAAAAAATAAATATTTTGATCTTCATATCTATTTAAACTTTTGACAGTTACAGTATGTAGAATCCTGTAGGACAATATGTAATATACCTGTATGTCCAGTAATGTTAGCAAGGTTAGAAAACTACCATAGAAACAGGAATAAGTTGTATATCTAGTATGATGATATACATTTTCTGTTGAATAACATGCAGTTATGTATTTTTGATGTGTCCATGTTTATCTTGATGTCAGTGTGGTAGTGCTGTTTGGACATGCAAGTAGTAATTTCAGTGTATTCTGTACATGTGGCCATACTGGTGTTACTATTGTATATATGCACAATCCCATTATGCAGTTGTAAGCAGGGTTGCCAGGTTCTTAAAAATTATAGATAGCCCATGGACAGCTTAGAATTCGTGGATTTGCCCCAAAAGAATAGCACAATACCTGATGTAGATAAAATGACACAACGGAAAGTGGGGGTGGTATCGAGAGCAAGAGGATTAGCTACATACCATCAAAGCTTCCCCTTGGAATATATGAGAGTGGTAGAACGGTTACATACCATTGCACAAACCCATCTCTAAGATTTTACAACAGTAGAATACATAATAATAATACATGTTATTTATATAACATGTTATTTATATAGTGCTTTTCCCATGCTCGGGGTGCGTCAAAGTGTTTCATAAAGAAATAGAAGGTATAAGTAACATTGGATAAATAGCCTTTACTTCACTGTTGGCATGTAGACTTATCTTGCTCAACTGGAAGAATCCCAACTCCCCTCTTTTAAGTCAGTGGGTAAGTGATGTTGCATATTATTTGAAATTGGAAAAAATCAAGTGCAAAACTTTTTAAAACCTGACAGGATCTAATCAATAGCATTTTAGAATAAGCATTTAAATTGAGGAAGCAGATTCTCTTCCCGTTTTCATCCTAGTTATTTTTTCCTACTATTAAAGATTTACCCTGTTGGCCTAGCTCTCTTTCTCATAGGTGGGAGTTGAATTGACTTGAACCTAGTTTTGTTAAATTTGACTTGCTTGTATTGAATTTAATTTGATTTTAATAAGTTCAATAAAATATTGGATACAGATGTTTCCTGAATAGAACATAAAAACAGGTAGATACAAGATATACAAAGGCATTAAATAGAATAATGGACAATAAACCAGACTAAATTATTAAATTAAATACTGAAATAAAGCCTAAAAAATAATATAATTTGTGATATAACATGCACACAAACTATATTGAACATCATAGACAAAGAGGAAGACTGAAGATGGAGGCAGAATGTCAAGTTAAGTTAAAAGCTTTTTTGAACAGATGAGTTTTAAGTTTTTTTTTTTTATTTTATTAAAGAATCAATGGAGTTGGCAAATCTGATTAATTTAGGGAGGTCATTCCAGTCTGGGTGCTGTACAGCTGAAGGCCCTGTCACCCATAGAGTGCTGGTTAGTGTGGGGCAGAACAAGATGGCCAGAATCAGAGGACCTTAGTGGACAAACAGGAGCTTAGTGATGGAGAAAGTCAGTGATGTAGTCCGGTGCAAGGCCATTTAAAGCTTTGTAGGTTATTAATTGAATTTTACACTTGATCCTGTAAGACACAGGAAGCCATTGAAGGCAGGGTGGTTAAGTGGTCACTGGATTGAGCAAACACTGGATACGTTACCAAGGTGAAAGTAAGAAAGTTTCTTATGTGGTTTATGTGGGCGGAATAAGAAAGGGAGGAATCCTAAAGGACACCAAGATCCCTTACATTAGAAAAAGGTCTGATGAGATGACTGTCAAGTGACTGAAAAAGAGCTCATTAAGTTATACTTTAGTGCCAATATGCAGGAGTTCAGTTTTGTTGCAGTTTCATTTTAAAGTGTTCTGCTCCATTAAGGTTTTAATTTCACTGAGGCAAGTTGTGAGCTTAGAAAGCTTTGACAAAGTTTCACTGTTAACATTGAAATAGAGTTGCATATCATCTGCATAAAAATGATAATACAGTCCATAACTACAATTCATATGGCCAAGGGGAAGTATGTAGATACAGAAGAGCAGAGAGTTGAGGACAGAGCCCTGAGGAACCTCTTGTGTGACCGGCGCTGAGCTAGATCTGCTGTTGCCAAGAGTAACAAAACTCTTACCTGTCAGTCAGATGACTTAAACCACTGGAGGGGAGTGCCAGAGATACCCAGTATGTTGTAGACTGTTAGGTTTGAAAGTGTCAAATGCTGCACTGAGATCTGAGAAAATTATCTGGTTTGTCCAGATCCTGTTGTCATATGCAAATCATTAGTTACTTGAAGCAGAACAGTTTTACAGCTGTGCTGTGCACTGAAACCAGACTGAAAGGATTCCAGAAATTTATTAGAGGTTAAGTAATTGGTGAGTTGGGAGGCTACACATTCAACTTTTGACAGAAAAGGTAAATGTGAAATAGCCTGAAAATTGTTAAGATTGTCAGAATCAAGACTAGACTTTTTTATTAGTGGGTTACAGAAGCAATTTTAAAAAGTGGCTGGCACAAAGCCAGTGTGAAGGGATGAATTTCTTATTGTCATAATAGTTGGGATTATGGCATGAAGGCAGCATATTAAGAAGTGTGGTGGGGCTGGGGTCCAGTACACAGGTAGTGGGCCTCATCTTACAAAGCAGGTCATTAATAAATGCAGATGGGACTGATGAAAATTTAGAAAAAGAGCTGGATGGATTGGGAATACAGGGAAAGATAGAAATGGATGATTGATTTATGTTAGTTGAATTATTTAAATCTATAATTTTATTGTGGAAAAAGTGGAGGAATTTTTCACAGACTTCAGTAGAGGAGGTAATTGTGCCAGATGCAGATTGAAGTAGTTTATTAAGCACAGAGAACAAAACCTGTGGGTTATCATGGACACTTTCTGTTATTCTGCCATAAGGTGTGATGTTGGCTGCAGTTAGTGCATCTCTGTAAGCCCTTTAACTGTCCGAGAACGCCTGGATATGCACTGCGAGGCCAGTCTTACATGACATTCTCTCAAGGTGTCGGACAGGTGTTTTCATAGACTGTAATTCTGAATTGTACTATGGAGCTGAGCGCTTAAAGGGAAATATATAAGTGCAGATAGCAGGGGAAGGAGTGTTGGATGGATGAAAAATATGGTAATTATGCAGAGAAAGGGGCTTGAAAAAATATCCCAGAATACTGCATTTATTTTTTTTTATTTTTTTTTTTTAGAAAAGTAGCCCATAAAACGCATTCCGCAAAAGCTAATTTTTCCAGAACACACTAATCAAAAATAGCCCAACTGGACACAGGAAACTCGTGCGCCTGGCAATGCTGGTTATAAGTACGAATGGCTATTGTCATCTTTGCAGTTTTTCTGTCAGTAAATGCAGCAAGGATTATGATTTAATCATACCGTGTTACAAGATGAATCTTATAGTTGGCGGGGTGAGGTGAGGTGGGGGCAGGGGTGTTGAAGACACAGGGAGTGGCTCATTCAAAAGTATGCAAAAATTGCAAGAGAGTTTCACTTAAGGAGGATAATAACTCTCAGAATCTACCTCTGCAAATGACAATGGTTCTCTTATATTTGCCAGAACAGAAGAGAGAGAAATGTGGTTCTGTTGATTGGCTGATATTTTATTTATACTGTTTGATTTTCGGAGGCACTACAAGTTACATATGTCCTAGACCAAAGGAAGCTGTGCTTCAGTAATTTTCCAAGCCAACTTCACCACTCTCCATGGTATTTCTTTTTTTGTTCTTGAGCTGTGCATGTGCCCAGTCAGAATGTTATGTGGCAAGTTATTACAGGCTCATCTGTGTGCCTGTAGATGTATGAGGAAGTCTAGTTGTTGGTGAGTATACATTTCAATAATTATCTATCACAAACCAAGTTAAAAAAAATTATGAAACACTGGGGAGTCTACATTAGATGGTGCCCCTTTGCTTTCATAACTTATGATTTTGAGTTATTTTGAGGGCAAATGAGCCACCAGGTCAGTTATAAATAAGATGACTTAATGTATAACAACTAGCAGTGTGTTAAAAGTATTAAATTATTTTGCAGTATGATTTTTTTCATGTGGTTTTACATGCCATTAGCTGATTCAAAGATTAAAGTAAAATTGTTTTCAAATATTAATTATTATGTAGTACAGAGAGATAACATTCTTAACCATCTTAGTCCAATTCAGGGTCAGGGGGCCATAGCTTACCAGTGCTGCACTGGGCACAAACCAAGAACAGCCTAGAACAGGGTACCAGTCCATCATGGGCACAACTCATGTACATACTGTACACTCCTACAGGGTTAGTTTGGAATTAGCAAAATAGCATTAATGACAAAAACTGCATATAATATTATGGATACAAGAAAATGTATACAACTTTAAGTATATGTCTCCTTTATTTGTACTTCCCAATAACACAGTAACTAATCCGGCATTCCAGTACAAAACTTTCTCTGAATGAAATGGGGAAACATTTTTTCTCCATTTTGTTAAAATTTACATCTCAAATAAACCTCATCAGTCATAGTCTTTATTCCTATTAAAATATGCAGGCTTAGTGTTGAGAATGCAGTTATTTTTTACAACATGTTCTCAGTATGTTTTCTGTACCAGTTATGTTTGTTTGCTTTTTTCTTTTTTGGGGCTTATTAACATCTTTTACTGTTTGTTAAAAACATGAGTTTAATTCTGTCAGTGCTTTTTTATGTCTTAAAGCACTACATTTTCTTAATTAACATATTTTTAATCAACCAGAACAGATTGTCCAGTAATGTAGAACAGTGTTACAGATCTGTTTCAGCAAATGGTGGAAGCCAGGTGGAGGAGCAGCAGGTGATGTGTTAGCCTCACACACTGAAACTTGCTGTAGTCTCTACATGAGTTAGCAGAAGGTGCTCAGCAGCTATGACTATTGGACTCTGCCCTTTAAGGTGAAGTCACACCCAATTTAAACAAGGCTGCCAAAATAAACATTTTGAGTCCAATTACAAGCTCAATACTACAACTTAAATGACTGTACCGATTAGCTCCCCTTTTTAATTTGTGCTGTCACCGTAGCTGACTGCACTGATCCTTGTTAATGCAGAAAATCCATGTAGTAGATCTGGAATGCCACCTGAATCTGAACTGTACAATAATCCTTTATTTCCTCTTCTGTACATTTTTTTTTACTCTTCATCATTACTATCGGCAAGGACTTTTTTTAATATACAAAAGTGAATAATAAATCAAGATAAATACATTTACAGACACACAGTTCTTATTCAATGTAAATGGTATTACATTGACTGAACATTATGAGAGGCATTTACAGAAGTAAGGGCACAAAGAAAAACCCTCTCTGTTATTCATTAGGCTGCTTTTGTACCTCTAACAGGATTTTAAAAACTCTGTCCTTTGCAATGCTTTCTTCAGAGGTAGCCTTCATTTAAAGGCTGCAACCTATTAAGAAAAAAGTGCTGGTATCTTGGTGTAATTTTTGTATTCACTCAGTCACACAAGGGCTTACACCATTAACTAATTTTTTTCTCCTACAATTCAAAGACATACTGTCAGGAATATGTTTACTGGAAGCTCCTTGCTTATTGTTTCATACTTACTCTCAGTAGTGTTCAGACATTTTCCACTTCCCTCACTTTTTCCTGATACTCCTTAATCCAATCCAGGGTTGCGGGCAAACTGCTGAAAATCGGATGACAGCTTTTTCTTCATAAATAATGCAATTGGGTAATAGAGTATACCTGATGACACTTTTATTATACTGTACTGTATTGGGTGCTGATTTTTCGCTAGATACATGTGGACTTGGCGTAACTGTCGGTTAAGAACGGTAACTTAGGTAGAACAGTCAGAAATTTGCTGTGTGTTTTACTCATAAATTGCCTTTGCTCTTTAATTTACCTTTGTATACCTGTGTACGGGTGACACATAAATCTATCCTACATCAACATGGTAAAAACTGTTGCTGGTTGCAGTAAGTCATAACATTAAATACTACCCTTTTGTGAGAGCAAAAATAGTCAGAAACCAGTCACGTGTTACCTTTCATAAATTGTTTGTACTATAGATGGCTTCTACATTAGCAACTGCTGACTTCATGCATTAGATACATAGCACTTTATTTATCCTCAGTGGGAAATGTAGCTTTTTACAGAAGCACAATAAATGAATAAATGTTATTATGACAAATAACACCCCATATTTTAAATACATACTGTTCCAGAATGACTAAAAAGGAAGAAAACATCTGACTTGCCTGAAGATAAATTTTGAAGTCACCATCACAGTGAGGTATTATAAAGGTGTATTGCCATTGGTATAAAGGAGCACCAACAACGGTTTTTCTGTTGTGACACACTGCAGATATGAAATTCCAATATTTTTTTGATTATTATCATTATCTATATTGTACAATTAGAACAATCTAGATGAGAACAGACCATTCTGCCCAACAAAACTCACTAGTATTATCCACTTAATTCTTCCAATATAACATCAAGTCTAATTTTGAAAGTCCCTAATGCCCTACTGTCCACCGCACTACCTTGCCACTTATTCTATGTGTCTATGCCTCTTGGTATGTAGAAATTTACCATTAACAAGTTTTTAAATGTGTCCCCAATTTCTTGATGAATTCTTTTTAAAGTACCAGTGTTGATCCAGTAGACTAACAGGTTAAGTTGGGAAGTGCAGCACCAGTAATGGACAGAGTGGCATTATCCTTGTGATTGCAGTAGTGACTTACTGAGTACTTCCATGATTAATGGGAGATTTGTTTTTGCTTTAACAGCTGCAGTTGAACATGGGAAGCAAATGAGTAGACTTTACAAGTTGTTTCATTTTTATAGACTTTTGGTATGGTTTTGGTAATTGGGATGTTAGGAGTGGTTTAAGCACATGGAGCACAGCATATCATGGCCATCATCATCATTGGTTTAGCATCCATTTTCTGGTTTTACCCAGTTTAAGCAGTTGCATCTCAAATTTTTTGTCCTCTGCAGTCTTGGCATCTTTTATGGTAAGACCAATAATTTTCATATGTTAAATGTTAGGTCACTGATTTTAAAGTTTGTGACAGCTGTCTGTGAATGGCGTGTTGGCTACTCATGGGCTGATCTGTTTAGCATGTTACATCTCTAAACCAATATCCACAATTTAATCATCTATATTTCACTTGTGACTTTAATCTTGTACAGGTTATTCCATACCATATGTAGGGTTTATTGACACATCAAATTGAAGATGGCTGCTCAACTTTGACAATAAAGCATTTTATATTATTAAAGAAAAAGTAGAGTATTAGAATTTCGCAGGGTAAATTTGCAGCCAGTGAACAAAACAGCATAAATTATGCAAATACGATATCTTTGGGACTGGGCATGTTGAATTTGTAAGAAGTATAACAGAATAGGACTAAAGGATTTGAGTGTCCGCTGTGCATCAGGTTTTTAATAGCTGCCTCTTTCGATTGTGTCTTTGTTGGGCCAGGCATATAAAAGCAGGATTAACAGTGACAAATAATGCCCTGTTAGACAGAGGCTCCCTTCTTGGGTTCCTGTGATTGTAGCTTGCATTTATGCAGATTTCAGTCTACTTTTTAAATCATGCTAAGAAAAATAAGGGAGTGTGGAGTCATTAAAACTTAAGCAGCTGTTTCACAAGCAGAATGACAAGAGGATGGGAGTGCAACATCAAACACCACTTAATAATGTCGTGGTTCAGAGAACTATTTTCATAAACCCCTACAACAGTACAGTTTAGCACTCTGTGTCATGGGCCATTTATTGGTTTTTGTAAGCCTTGAGTGAAGAATTGCTTTTGAGGGAGAAGCAGAATCTTTTAACATATTTTAAAGCTTAAGGTTTTGATTTCATTGTTCATTTTGATTTCATAGTGCATTATGTATACAGATGTGCAGACAAGGTACTATCCATTATGGATTTGAACAATTGTGTGATGATTCAAATTAAGTATTTACATTATGCATTCATATTTTACATATACTATATAGATGTTTTGGACCTCTTAACTCTCAATGTTTAAGCCAAGTTGCCAAAAGGTCAAAGTTTTGAACTGTAAACTTTAAGATTGTGAATTTACCCTCCTTAAATTGCTGTCAGCCTGTTGCAAAATAATAATAATAATGTAAGTTGCTTCATAAAGAGGTGTGAGTTAAAAATAATAAGTCTGTCCTTTCTGACAGATTCTGTACATGACTTTCTGCCTTGGAAATGTCACCTCTGTACCATTTTTACTTATGACATTGTCTTTCTTATTTGCGTAATAGAGAGTTCCACTGCACTCTTCCAACAGTTGATCATTGCTTGCTAAAATAATATTTAAGGGAGCTGTTTATTCACCCGTTCTCATTTTTGCACTTGTTCTACTTTGTGCTTCTTCTGGTTTTTTTGGGTAGTTTGTATGTAACCAGCTTTAATTTGCTTCAGCTCTTATGTCCAAATTCAGGCTGGTCTATTTTTTTTTTACTTCTCCCTCTTTCAGACAGTGTCCAGACATTTGGTTGCTTGTCTTTCTGCTGTTTTGTGTCTGCCTTTCCCACTGCCTTAGTCAGCTCTCTTGTCCACTGTGCATAATGAACACACTGCTGAAAGTTTCATTGAAATTGTGTGTTATTGTCATTCTAAACACATTTAGATTGATTTTTTTTTCCTTTCTCTTCTCCCGTTATACCTTATGGTATTGGTAATTTATTCATTTTTTTGACACATAAACACTATCATTTAGCACATGGTTAAAATACTGTATTTTTTTTTTACTATGCAAGTTTGCATAGTCCTAGCAAGATTTATTTTTAAATCAAGCTCTATTGAGATTGCCAAATGACAAACTTATTGTATTGTAAATGTTCTTATGGTATACTCAAATGCTACTGGGAGCAGCAAGCTGTCGCTTTCACGAGCCACAAATATAAATAGAGATTGATACATTTTTCACTGATACCGATTCAGAAATACAGGTGGATTACAGGAAGACAAAAAATTGTACAACAGTGGATTTGTATTGGTATCAACAGTAGTCCTCTAGCATTGTGCATACAGAAAGCAGCCAAATTCCTAGCTGTTCTGGTCTAGACATATGCCTGTACCTTGTATGTCTGTACCCATTGAGTACACAGGATATTGTCACAGCGGAGAGGTCTCAAGCTCATGCAGAGTGTTGACATTTTTTCTTAAAAGGAAATGTAACAATCTGAATTCTTCATAGATCAGTCAGGACCCAAAGCTAACTGGTCCATAAGGCATTCAAGCAGGAAATAAAAGGACAGCCCTTGTTGGAGCATCATTTAATGTTAACTAAGAAAACAAAAACAAAAAAAAATTGTACTACAGTAATTTTATATTCTAGGTTTACAGCGTCATTGTTGACACGTTCAGACTGAAATGTGCCAATTAATATGCAGCTTCTTATGTTACTGCAATGCAAATAATTGGTTAATATTTAAGATCTTTATCTTAATAGAAAAGAAAAAACTTACCAAAACATTTAAAATTTATTTGTGCCATAATTTTAATTTATTTTGCAGTATTTTGGTTTATTGATATCTAGTAGGCAACACTAAACATTTAATGCATTTCTTTTATATAAATTTTATATTATTGTAATACTGTATCATGAAGCCTGAGTCGCAATAGGAATTATATTTTAAGGTTTATTGTATTGTCTCATGCTTAAACATTATATCTAATTAATTGACCCAGCACCAGTCTCTCAGGATTATGAAATATTTAATTCTAGACAGCAATGAAGGAATATTCTAGCTAAATTCTTAAGACTGTATAATGGAATATTTGTGGTCAACAACCTCAAACGATTCACTTAAATGTAGAAGTATGTTGAAAAGGAAAAGGAGCATCTTTTATAATATGAGTTCAAAGTATTTCTGATGTGGTTCATGAAGGTTGCGTTTTTCAAGAAAACTTTTGAGTAGCAATTTTAGAGTTTTTCTTAACTCTAGAAAGAAAAAAATGTTTGAAATTCATTTGTAATTTGTAAGAAGTAGACCTGAATCGAATTTCTTTAGTAACGGTCTTACAATGGGAACTTGAATGATCCGGGGAGAGTGTAGTTAAATGAAAATGTAAGAAATGTATCCAAGATTGCCTGTGCAGTCATTACAGGTAAAGTTTAAAAAGGTCCATGTAGACCTGGATCTAAAGGAGTTGAAGCAGGTTTATTTTTAGTAATGCAACACAAAGATTCCTTTCTGTCATCAGTTTAAATTTACTAAGGTGATATGTGAAAAAGGTGCTGTGCTACTTGATCTTGATGACATGTAATCCCGTGTTATCTTGTTTACTATTAAGGAAATTCATAAAGTTAGTGTTGATAATAAGTGAATTGTATCAAATGGTTTGCTTTTCTTATTTGTCAAGTTAACTTTTGCTTTAAATAAAACTAGAAGCTTTTAAATATTTTTTCCTGTTAATCTGAAGAGATCTTTCTTAAACTGATTAATCCTTTCAGTCCAAGCAGACTGATAAATTTAAGACAGCTTATGTTCTCCATGGTGAATCCTTTTTAACTTTAATTACCTTTATTTCTAGAGCAGCAGCTTTATTTTAAACCTCTTAACATATAATTTGTTTATGTCTCTTATCTGATCTGTATTATTATTAGTCTTTTACGTTCAGGTTTGAGGATCTTAGAGAATATCTTGGTATACTACTTTTATTTTCTGTATTTGCCACCTAGTTATGGCACTGCACTGAGCATTTGGATTGGTCAAATCCTCAGTAATTAAAGAGTAATCTTACTTTGTTTATAAAACAAATAAAGTGTGATAATTAAATCTAAAGTATGATCATGAGAGTGTGAGGAGAATCTTTCCAATATAGATGAATCCCACTGACTCCATCAGGAGTACTGAAAATTTGGCAAGAATGTTAGTGTTCCTTCTCTGTGAATATTGGAGTTGCACAATAAGTTTGCTTCAACATAATTAGCCAATTCAGATAATTTATTCATCTTGACTAAGAATGTGAAGTTAGGACTGTTAGTTGTGTACAGTACATTTATTAAAATCAGTTTGTGTTTTGGTATATAATGTGAAGATCGCAGAAGATGTAATAACACGTAGTTCCTGAAGATATTTAAATTTCATCCTCAAAAACCATCTTCCACCACTTCAGATATAGGTTTCATGGAAATGAAATTCACCTGATGGTTTTATATTTATTCAGGAAGCAATATCTGTATAAAATATCGGTGTATATATAAAACCAGAAAAAAAATTGTTTATTTCCAAACAGATATTTTAGTAGTCAATATTTTAGAATACTTAGATTTGAAGGATTCTATTTGTTTTTCTGAGTTTCAACATATAATAATTTATTCAAAGTGTACACCCCCAGTGTAAGATATGTGTAATGTAAAGTCTGTGTACATGTTTTGGCTGCAGTTTCATTTGTAATTAATTCTTAATTTGTGTCAAAAATACTTTCTGAGATACCCCTAGACAATGACAATAGATATACATCAGAAAGAAAAAAATATATACATATCCAAGTCGCAGTCTCATACAGTAGCTAGAGCCCAGATGATGATGGTGTTAGTGGTCAGCTAGGCAAGATTGTTAACATATTTTGGGATGCAAAAGTCATTAACCACCTCTGTTTGTAGTTTAGGCCATTCCAAAAATATCCTGTTTACTCACATAGGCTGTATTTGGAGATGCAATAAACTACTACTTTTCTGTATAATCTTGGAAAGAGGTTAGACACAATTCAATTGTAACATGTTCTTTTACCTTGTCTGTAAATAGTTCTTAAGCTTCTTTTTAAGAATGTTGAATGCTGAAAGCAAATGTCATTAGTGTTAACATGTAACAGCTAGGCAGCATCTTTGTTAACTTTGAGGGCAAACTGACTGATGTGTGGATAACAATGTCAGAAACTGGCATCTGAAAAGCATTTTCTATGGGCTGTTGTTCTTTTTATATTGGATTTGTAACATTCCTAGCAATGTAATTATTACTACTGAGTATTTACTATTGGCATCAGTTGGCATGCAGTTAAATAACAATGTTAAGCCTGACCTGCTGTCTAGGATGCCAGAGAAGTAACTTTTGATGTTGTGAATACTGTATTACTTTATCCTGCTTAGTAGGTGTTTGAGTAGGAGCTGCTGCTGATTTGTTTTTTTATCTTCTCAGGTTACAGGTATTGGCAGTAGCAACCTGAATGGATTCAGAAAAAGCCAAAAAAAAAAAAAAATAATAATAATGTAGCCTCCCCAATTTTCAGATTTTCCTTATGCTCTTAATATCCCAAGGTAGTCCTCAAAAATACATATCTTTCACCAGCTGTAAATCAACTGAACATTTCTATCAAGCTAAACTCTGTGGTGTATCTTTGAGAAAAAGGCTAAACATACATTACAAAATACAGAAGCTTCTACTAGAGAGCATAGAAAAAGTAACTTATAGAAATCATGCAAGATGAAAAAATATAATGAAGATACAAGACAGTTAATAAGGCATTGACACAGCAGGCTGTTTCAGGTGGGCTGCTATAAAATGCTCTACTACAATGTAGGCTTTCACATGATGTTCTATTCACACTGCAAGCCACCAGTTACATGGTTTAAAATGCATCATACCTCTATTTGAAACACGGCATGCTTAGCAACCAATGAATGTAATGTCAGATTAATGGAGTGTGACAAGTCTATTTCTGCTAGTACATATTTAAGTCCTGGAGTGTTATAAAATGCAAAAGTAGATCTCAGTTCATTTAGTTTTGACAAACCACAACAATGTATAACTCTTGGCCACCTTTCATGCTTTGAGGGACTAGTTTACATCTGAAACTTTCTCAACATTGGTTGCCCACCAAGCAGGCTCAGCCTAGTTAAAACTAAACTCTTCACGGTTCTTCAGCCAATCCTTTTGTAAACCAGATAAAATTAATCAAAATGTCAAGCTAAAAGTAGTTTCTTAAGAAATTTAAAGGAAAAAACCTTTAAAGCATGTTTTGTATAAAATTTCTACAGCTATGGTTGAAAGTATTTGCCTACTTCAAGAGTGTTCTATGCAAATCAGGATTGAGGTTTTTATTTTTCCTTCTGTATTTTTAATTTAAAACTTTGTGATTACACCACTTGACAAGGCTAATCTACACTACCTTCTTTGGTCCTAATCCTTTCAACATCATTGAAAACATGGGTACACAGATGTCAATGCACTGAGTACCTTATAAATCTATGTATTGGTCAAGGGCTTTAAAATTAATCTTGTTTTTTGATTTGGGTATGTAGCAAAACAGTAAGTCATTATTTTTCCCCAGACAGGATGACTAGCTAAGCATGATCACCTACTCACACAGGCTTGCCAGGGTGGAGTACATACTTTTCTTAACCAAATAGGTTATACTTGCGTATACATGAACATCTTCTTTGTCGTACACTTATCATTGGATGTAGTCCATACAGAGAGAGGAAATAAGGGAAAGGCAAACATCAGAGAAAATGTGAGGCTGAGTATAAAGCAGAAAGTGTGAGAGAGGAAAATGCAGGCATCAGTGAAAGAAAAGCAGTAATCAGTGCAGCTCTCATAATCAAGCTAGTGCTTAGCTTTTAATATGCTGCATGTAAGTAAATTGTCTCAAACAATCCTGAATTCTTTTGTCATTTAAGCAATTTGAATCTGTTAGCTAATTAACTGGAGTGGGTTGTTATTGATGATAATGACATAGCACTAACAACAAATAAACTGTCTTTTTCAGTGTGTAGTTGTAGGAGTATGGTGCAGTGTTTTGAATTGTGATTTACATGTGTCTATTTTTCCTCATTGTTCTAAGTTACATTTTATGGTGTAGCTTATTGTGCAAAGCTACCCCATATGCAGATATCTCCACAGTATGTGTATATATATAATCCTGCAAGCCTCCTGTAGGGTTTCTGAATCCCTCACTGCTTTCATTAAATACTCATGCCTGATGAGGTTTTGATTCTTTGTGGTAAACTAGGCCTTTATATCCCTCCTATGTCCCTGAGCACCTAAACTCTGGAACTCTTGAAGTCTTGTTTACCTCTTAAAATATTTAAAAAATAAATAAATAAAGCTATCTTTTAAGTTTTTTATCTAACTTGAAACTCCCAACTAATGAATGATTTTCAAAAATTAACAGTAACTTTAATGTAACTAGGTTAAGTTATAGTGTTGTAAAGATGATGGGTGGTGTTTTAATCTTCACCACTGGTTTACTGCGCTGCTTCTCATTCTAGGGATATGGAAACAATTATTTCTAATTTGAAAGTCACTTTGGATTAAGCCTTCACCTGAGTAAATGATAAACGTAAGACTTACAATCAGAATCAAAACCATTTAAATTAATGTGTATTTTTTTACTACAGATCACACTGTATGCTTCTATTTTTGCAGCATGGATAATGAGTAATTGTGGCCTTCAGATAATAACATGCAATTAAATTTAAGTCACACAAATATCTTCTGTAAATGGTGATTTCATTTTTATCTGTGTGTTATTTTTCTTAGAGATGTTTGTTCCAAATTATGCTTTATTTCATACATATACAAGCATTTTAACTGTTCACTACAATGCATGGTTTAGTATTCAAGCACTTGTATAAACATTTACCCAAACTACATCATATTAAAAGATATAATCCTGAGGAAGATGTGAACTGGAACATAAATGTATGCTCCATTTTTACACACTATTAAACTTATTTACTTAGAATAGGCCATTAATGACACCTCTCCAGCAAGTTCAGTTCTGGGCTCATTTTTCTATTTCTTTTCAGCTGGTGCCATACTCTCTTAGTCCTGCTTCTCTGTCTCACTTCCAGGTATTTCTTGGTCTGCCTCTGTTCCTTTTCCCTGAGGATTTGAGGTCAGAGCCTGCCGGGTAGTTTTGGACGCAGGTTTCCTGAGGATATATCCTATCCAGTCCCATTTTCTTCTCCGGATTTGCTTGTTGACTGGCTCTTGCATTGCTTAACGCTACGTGTTTTTGATTTGTATTTTGTTAGGCCATTGTTTGTAGAAGGTCTTTTTTAGGCAATCACTGATAAAAGTTATATCCTATTAGTCATTCTCTAAGTTTCTGCACCACACAATAAACTGCTTTGATATTTGAATTGAAAATTCTTGGTTTTGTTGTTTCACTTATCTCTCTAGCCCAGTATTTTTTTTAAACTATGGGTTGCAACCCGTGATGTCTGAACTTGGGTTGTGCTGAGATGTAAATTACAATAGTACAAAATGAGAAAGGGTTGCAAACAATTTATGGATTGCCTTGTGATGGGCCGTCATTTACAATACTCTGTGGCAACTGCGGGTCACAAAAACACAAAAGGTAAAATTGTGTTACAAGAAAAAAAAAAGTTTAAGTAACACAACTGTAGACAACCACATTTTTTTCAGTAACACCAAAGCTACCCCTGCCTTTCCAAACCTAGCGGTGACTTCTCTGTCTATACCTCCCTGTTTATGCAGTATGATTCCCAGGTCTATAAAGTAACCCACTTCTTTAAGGGTATCACCTTCTACTGTCAATGTGGTTTAGTTTAGGTGTTTATTCGCATGAACTTAGTCATCTCCTCACTGATGTTATTTCCAGATGTTCTGTCTTGAACGGTATTTGGCTGTAATTATGAGAAAGAAGAGAACTTCTGTTGTGGTTGATTTCATGATCTAATTGATCACTAGGAGGAAAAGGAAAGGTGACAAAAAACATTCCTGCTGTACTCCAGTTTTGACTTCTGAATCTGTCTGTGGTTCTGTAAGAGATGAAATTCTAAGCCATCTAGTTGTATTCACAGGATCCCATGGTCCTTGCCTTGTTGTTTCAGGGGGGATTGTGTGTCTCAGTGACCTGAAAAGCTGTGCTTTGTCAGATCTACCAAGCTGGACTAGTCAGGGTTGGAGGCCAGAGGGTTTCCATAGAGTTACCAACTCAGTTTGTGTTTTTTGTTACAGTCCTGTTACAGAATCATCAGTGACATCACACACACCCCATTAAAGTTGTATATTAGTTTAAGTGCATAGCTGGAGCATGTGTTTTCATTCTGCTTACTGGTGCAGAGGGTTCCAATTGATGTATTTTGTGAGATATTACTTTTTCAGTAAGGTAACCAGCTTCATGGATGTTTTTGGGAAGTTTGCTACATTGGCCCTGCAATGTACTGCACTATTTTAAAGCACAAAAGCTGCATTGTGTTCTGCTGGTAACACGTACATAATTTAAAATATGAAATCACTGCTTAAGAGATTGTTCTACAAGGATTAATTTTTGAGTATGTAAATATATTATGCAATGTTTGGACTCGGCCACAAATTTTGAAATCTTTTATTATAAGAGTAGATTTTTAGTTCATTATACAGTAGTATTGGTAAGATTAGTTCCTTATTAGTGAGTTTCTTACAGTGCTTCGATTTTCATATGTAAGAATTACATGTTTTTAAATAAGAGTGGCTGACTATAATTAGCCATCCAATAAGAAATTAATCATGACACAGAAATATGTTCTAGGACTTTATCCTTTCCAATATTGCATTACCAGTAATGCAAAGCTAGCTTTATGGGCCTGCTGCTTTAATTTTGCAAAATATAGAGCATCTATTGTTTTGTGAGGCTACACCAGAACAAAAGAACATTTTAAGAATCCTTGTTATGTGAGCAAAGAAATGGGAAAAGCAGATTCTAATTTTTTTTTGTTTTGTCATTTTTCTTTATTTCATTAATAGCATATTAGTTTTATTCTCCACAGAATCTTTACATTGGTACTCTTCATGTAAGAAAGGCTTTTTTATTTTTTTTTTGCTTGTATAAAATTAGATGGGAATACTAGTTGGCCTTGAATGGCATGAATGACTAATAGATGTGGCAGCACATAAGTGATTTTTGCTAGAATGATGCAGTTAGAATAGTGTTCAGCAAAAGACTATAGATTTACATGATCCTATGAATGCTGATCAGGGCTTTATAATTCAGTCCATTGAACCTTGTTGGAGCAGGCTGTCATTTTGCTTAGAAGGGCAGATATGCTGCTACAGCAGATTGTCATTCATTGCCTCATCAACAAAAAACAGCTAGTTAATTCTTACCTTGGAATATTATAATAATAAAATGTATTTGTATAACACTTTCATACACTGATGCATGTAAAAGTGCTTCACAGTAAATGGCATAAAGACAGGTGTATTATAAAAAGAGTAATACAATTTGACAAATCATACTAGACTATAATATTAAACCAGCTTTTTACATGAAAGCAAAATGGAAAATACCAAATAAAAATAGTCAGTAAAACTGAATGGAAGTAGAGACACTTAAGTGATCAATGTTAAACATTATTAAATCAGCTTTGTGGTGTCTGATAGTCTGACCTGTTGTTTTGTTGGCATTTATCATTTTCACTCTTAGTTTTTGCTAAATGAGGCAGTATTTATAAGACATGTTCTGGCAGGCACTGGGAGATATACACAAATACTAAACCATTTAGGGCTTTAAAAGAAACTAGAATTCTAATGATGGTTCCGAAGAGCTGTAGGAAATCAGTCTAGTGCAGCCAGATAATTAATGAATTTCTGATCTGCTTGGTGGCTTACACCAAAGAGTGTTTCTTTTGTAGTGGTGGGGTGGTTAAGTAAAATGTGAGAGCTGGAGCAATCTTTGTTCTGTTTGTTTAATGGATTCACTGGGCTGTTCTAAAGCAAGGGTATGTGTTTATTGGTTTAATTTTAAAATTATGTATTTTGACAGTGTGCCAACAAGACGACCTGCACATTCATTCCAGTTTAGAATCTTCCTGATGCTGGGATTTTCCTATTTTGCTTTCATTGCTTTGCGGTGTAAAAGGGTGGTGCTGGATAGGGCCTTGGTTTTCTTGCTGGTATGGTTTAATTGCTATCACTCCACTTCTAAGGGTGGGTTATTTAAACTTCACTTTTACATTTGTTGAGTAGAACATTGTATTTTTGCTTTTTTACATTTAGTGAGGTCTTGTGTTGATTATTTGTTATCCACTTTTTAAAAGGTCTGCTTGTGTATTCAGGGGTTACAGTTCTCACTGCAATACTATGCTTCATTTGTTAGTTTTAGAGACACTTCATTATAATTTTGTCACACAACTGAGCTGTTCAGGTCTTCTGTATTATTTAAAGTTATATTATTTCTTGTTTTATTTGACTTGTAGGTGCCAGAGATACTAAGACGATAGTTTCGCTATACCACAGAATCTGAGATTTTAATGGTATGCATTCTATTGTGTACTGTGATTCAATTCCACAAAATGCTGGAATTTGATTCCCTTTTTTATTTGAATGAAGTGTGAACGCTGGCCCAGACACAGACAGACGGACGTCATATTTCTACCACACACCATTTATTTACACTAATATTTACAAGATTACCGTGCAATCACACCCTAGTGCCTCCAGCACCGATCCCCCAAAGTCCAGGCCACACAGTCCTTTTGCCTTTCTCTCCTGGCCGCCTCCAGTCCTCACTCCAGCTCTGTCTTGCTTCCTCCCGACTCTCGCCAATAACTGGAAGGAGGCGGCCCCTTTTATGGGAACCCAGATGAGTTCCAGCTGCTTCCCGGCACTCCTCCGCAGACACGCCCTTGTGTGGCAGAAGTGCCGGCTGCACACCCGGAAGCCGTCCGGGTGTCCCCTGTCGTCTTCCCCCAGCACTTCCTGGTGTGGCAGGAGTGCTGGGCTCCATGGCTGTTCAGGCAGCGGGGCGCCGCCTGGCGGTGGCCACGGGCCCCTACAGGGCTGGGCTTCCATGCCCTCTACCCGAGGCCACCAGTGTAACCAGGACGGACACCCCCTCGCGGTCTGGAGGAGGTACAAGCCCTCCTCTGGTCTTCCTGGGCGTCCCGGCCGGGCTCCCACCCCGGCTGGGTGCCACAGAAGGTAAAACTAAAATCGTATCTCTAAAAGGCAACCATATGTTCCATCTTACAAGTAATACCCTTGAGTCAATTTATCAAAGTCCTTTTTTTATTTAATTGCAAAAATAAATTATCTCCTTGTTCTTCACAGTAAGAACAACATTATTCACTTATCGTATATATCATTTACATTGTCTAACCTTACCACTGGGTGAGTCCCTGTGAGACAAGCCTTTCTGTTTGTAGTAAAGGCTCCTGTCATTTGGAAGAAAGTGGAAATCCTACTGTGTTGTTGTTTGGATTTGCCTGATTTCTTTATGTCAGTGCTTACAAATTACATGTTTAGCATGAAGCTGTTTACTCCTTGTAGCCCTGAAAAACAAAATGAACCCAAATATTTGATTCCAATACAGGCAGACTGTTTTGCGTCAAAGTCTGTGCTACAGATCTGATGTTAGCTGTGCAGCATCTCTGGAAATACAGAAGTTATTCATTTTGTAAAATACATTGCTTTTAACTTTCAAAGTAATATTTACAGTGATCCCTCGCTATATCGCGCTTCGACTTTCACGGCTTCACTCCATCGCAGATTTTAAATGTAAGCATATCTAAATATATATCAAGGATTTTTTGCTGGCTCACGGATTTCTGCGGACAATGGGTCTTTCAATTTATGTTACATGCTTCCTCAGTTTGTTTGCCCAGTTGATTTCATACAAGGGACACTATTGGCGGATGGCTGAGAAGCTACCCAATCAGAGCACGTATTACATATTAAATAAAACTCCTCAATGATATACGATATGCTTCCCGCTCGCTGCTTTGCACACTTAAAAGCTCTAACAGCCCGTATTGATTTTTCATTGTTTGCTTTTCTCTGTCTCTCACTTTCTCTGAGAAATACAGGCAGATACTTATCCATCATGCAATACCATCAGGGAGGCGTATGATTGGCCCCATTATCTGCTCCTGACGGAGGGGGTGTGAGCAGAGGGGCTGTTTGCACAGTGGCTGTTTGCTTAGAAGATACGGACGCGCCTGTAAAAAAATGCTGAAAGGCTACCTTCACATTGATCCCTTCATTGCGCTGCTTTATCGCGGTGCTTGCATACTTAAAAGCGCAACATCCCTATTGATTTTTGATTGTTTACTTTACTCTCTCTCTGACATTCTCCGCTCCAGACGCGTACCTTGAAGAGGAAGATATGTTTGCATTCTTTTAATTGTGAGAAAGGACTGTCATCTCTGTCTTGTCATGGAGCACAGTTTAAACTTTTGACTAAAGGGTGTTATTTCATGTCTAGATGGGCTCTAATATGTTAAAAAACGTATTTAGAAGGTCGTAAACAGGTTTTCAATGCTCTAACTGCGAAAATATTAGATTCATAAATAAAGAATCCTACTTCTTGGAAATTCATTTATCTGTCTGGAGCGGATCAACCGCTGAATTTCCCCTTGGGATTAATAAACTATCTGTCCACGAGGGTTTACTGTATAACTGTGCGGAGAATATTTATAAACAGTGTGGGAGAGTTTCTAAGAGCTTAAAATATATAAAAATAACCGTACAAACATATGGTTTCTACTTCGCGGATTTTCACCTATCGCGGGGGGTTCTGGAACGCAACCCCCGCGATCGAGGAGGGATTACTGTATAGTGACCATGGTTTTGTTGTCACAAGCATACCCCAAAGGATATGGAAGAAGATGATCCGCTGTGGTGACCCCTAATGGGAGCAGCTGAAAGAAGAAGATTTATAGTGACCATGGTGAGGTACGAAAGTGTCCATGAAAGAAACGGGTCTCTCAGCCATTCCAATCCAAGCCTAGAACTTTATTTCACAAAATCAAAATACTTATTAGTCTTTCAAGCTTACTGCAAGAAAATAAAACTTTTATTACAACTAACCCATTCCTAAACCCCCCTTTGTAAAGGCTATGTCGCATTACACAAATTTTCCAGAAATTTGCATTCAAAGACTACATTTACATAAGCTTAATGAGTCGGACAGATGTGGCTTGCGCCTCTGATTTCCATTTGTGCAGTCTGATGTTCTAAGCAATGAAGTCCACCCAGTATGTGATTTGTTTGATTTTTGTCTTGGATCAAAGTGACAGGTTTTTTGTATGAGAGCGCTAGCAACCAATGAGCACTCAGCCAAAGGAAAAAGTAACATGAGCGTGTTGGACCTGACAAATGGAAGAGACTATCTGTCTGATACTGCATGTTTTATGTATCTTGACAGAAACAATAAAGGGGTAGAAGCCGAGATATTGCTTCCTTTATAAAATTCTTATCAATTTTGATCACCATAGCAGGGCAGAGGTCTGTCTGTTTTTGATGACAAAGTGTGTCCTTAGTTTCCAGTGTTCCACCTGGGTGTCTTTAATCAGCAGCTGGGTTGATCTTGTCCTGATCATGTTCCTAAATACTCAAAAAATTAGAAGACATGACTGTTAAAATTGTGTTTGGATAGACAGGTGTTTAAGCATGAATTAGGAGGTTCTCACATTGTTAGCAACAGAAACAAATACTTAATTAGTAAATAAAATGGAATGGTCCACTTTCTTGTGTATTGTGATGAATGCCAGGAGGTGAGCTCAAAACGAAGTGTTTGATTAAAACATATAAGAATTAAAAAGGAATTGTAGAGACTAGAAGCCACTTTTAGAATGCAGTTGCTAGACAACAGAATGCATTATAGAGTTCGAGCATTAGAATACTTACATCTTCCACTTACTAATAGCTTTCCATGACAACATATTAGACTATTAATGTGATAAAAAAAAAGATAGGTTTAAATAATGTCCATTTTGAAATTAAGCATAACAGAATGTTTATTATGAAGGTAGAATCTGCTGTTTAAAACAAAATTGACTGGTATGTCAATACTTTTCCATACCACCTAGATATACTGCAGTTTAAAGTTGAAAAATATAACTAAGGCTTTTTGTCTTTCTGTATGCTGAATGGTGCTGGGTTGGATTTTCTGCATCTAACATGGTAATTGATGTACAAATACAATGTAGAAGACTGGTTTCTGCCTTGTAAGATAAAGCAGTCCTTTTCTTTTCAAATATGGACTTCTTTGTAGGGCTCTGTGGCACTCCTTGTACCTCAAACAGCATTGTTCTTGACTGATCAAAAATGTTATACACAGTTGTTAATCTCATTTTTGTAAATTGCTGCTTTCTTCTCCCTTTAATGCCTGAGAATGAACATGCAATGCCTTTTCTAGTCCTGCCTTTTTCAATAAACTGGGGCACAATGAGACTTTGTGTTTTCACAAATGGAAGAACTGAATGTATAGGGCTCTCACACTATAAATACAAATGGACAGTGTTGGAGAATTCTGCTGCTCATGCATGTTAGTCAAGCACAAACTATGAATATTGCCACCTTGCAAGGGCAGCTTTTAACTTCACACAGCGCAACCAGATCTCCGAGGATGACCAGTTACTATCTCCATTAGGTTTCCCTAGAAGGGTATAGACCAGGGGTCTCCCATCTTTTTTCCCCTGAGAGTTATTTTTACAAAATGAAAATGGCCAAGAGCTACTCATGTTTTCTAACGTTTATTCTCATAGCTTATTTCAACCCAAACAAATTTTATTAGCTTGTTTTGCATGAACATTTACAAAATGTTGGAGTCCAAACTCACATTTTGCATTAAAACATAAAAAAAAAGTGTTCACCTGCAAGTGCATTTTGTATCTCGCACTATTGAATCAAAAATTGAATGCTATCAAAAAAAACAATGCAATTCCAAATACATAGATATTCCTTATTCATTTGTCATTTGGTTCCAAGTCGTTGTTTCACTTTATTCAAATGTCCAGTTGCATGTATGATGTGTTTTTTAATTAGTCAGATGACTGGCACTGCATGGATTCAACAATAGAGGCACGTGTATGGTGGAGTATAGCCACTGAGGTTCACTCTTATGGAGTCATTTCAATGTTCGTCTGTCAGTCTTGTTCTGAAATTTGATTTCATGACATTCATGTCAGACTCACAGAGGTGTGGAGACCCAAACAAAGCAGACATTTTCAGAGCTGCTTGGTGAAGATTCTTATAGTTATCTGGCTCTACAAAGCTCAAAAAATGCTGAGAATGTTGTTGAGACTTTAACTGCACATTACTTTGAAGGTTTAATAATATGTAATCTATAAAATCCAATGTCTGTCTATATGTCTGTCTGCTTTTCATAAGAGAACTACTTAACGGATTTAGATTGGGTTTTTTTCTATAGTTTGCTTGAACATTCTGGTTGATTTTGCAACTTCTCTCATTTTGCTATGTATCATAGTTTGCGCGAATCCAAGTTCTACGCAATGGGCCGATTTGGGTCGCCTCCTCACTCATTTGCCAGCTTCAGGGCGTGTTCTTTAACTCTGCTTTGAATTCAATTGAACAAATGAATTCAACTTTGTTTGATATTTAAAATAAAGTGTTACTTAGGTCTTGATGAGTTTGAGTCCGGATATTCTCTTAAGTGTATGCCACATTGAAAAGATAGATTGTAATTCAGATTGTAGATCGTGATTTTGTGTTAAAAGGATCGTGATATGATTTTTTTGGAATGATCACCCACCCCTAATTTGACTTAATCAAATTTTCAAATTTATATAGGGTTCATTAACCCTTTGGCAAGCTACTTAGAAAGGGGTTGCAAGCTACCAGTAGCTCGCAAGCGACTTGTTGGAGACCCCTGGTACAGACTTTCAAAAGAAAGCTTCAAAATGAAGACAAAAAAGTACTATGTGCAAGTTAGAGATCTAAATATAGAGAAGCATAAGTCTTAGGAAGAATACATAGGAATTATAAATTCCTTGAAACTCCATTCAGTCCATTTGTACAGAAGTAGAAAAAAATGTTAAATTATAAAAGTTCCCAGATCTGAACATTCATCCAAAAAGTAGTTGCTTTGCCATAAGTCCTCCTCTTGCAGAAGCATCTTTAATACCAAGTGTGACTCGAGTGAATTAAAGATAACATTCTTGTATCTACAAGGCTTTCAACAAAAAGGAGAACAGAACAAAAATATGTTGAAGATGCACATCAGTGTCAATTAAGGAGGTTAAAGGGTATATGTGCCAGAAAGTCTGTAAATCTTTTAAGGCTAAAGTCTGACCTTTTGGCCTGATTATTAAGCAGTGTATATGTATGTATTAAACAATGCAGACCAGACAGGTCATGCTATGTACCCATTATAACGTATAATGATATTGGGACAGTTTAGTTATTAGCTAACCAGATGAGCTTGATGGCCTGACTGGTCTCTCATTTGTTACTTAATTTTTTTTTATGAAAATTATCCTCATAATAAAATGCTGTTTTTGTGCAGAGACTTGTCCTATTGTTGACAGAAATATGAATTAAGTATATGGCTAAATACTGTTCAGTGAACTGTACTCTTTTACCAGATAATCGAAACTGGTTTGAAAATTTGTGTTTTAAAAAAGGGTCAGAACTTCTAAAAAAAAAAATTTCAGTGTTTCAAAAGTATTTTTGGTTACTGTTTTGCTTTCTTTTAAAAATTGGGGTTTGTAAAGTGTGACTCAAAAAAAAAATGTTTGTTTAATCAAAGTTCCAGGCTGTAAGACTCATAATTATGAGGATGTTGGGGGCCAAATTCCTTTTCAAGATACTGCTTAAGTATTCATGTATGTACTGCCAATGTATTAGGTGTGAAATGCAACTATAAAGGGCAAACGTGCAGTTATAGGGTCATTATTGTCATATGTGCAGAGCTCTGCAGAGCTGCCGTTGTTAACATTCTTGAAACATCCATGTTTAACTAGTGGAGTAACTGCAATCAAAAATTATTTGAGTAAATTGACAGTTTTCACTTGATTCAGCTTTTTAATTAGAGTCTACAAAAGAACCCATAGTGTACTGAAACTGAAGATCCGTGCAATGGCAAATTTGGTTGTACACCTTGGGCATGATGTTGTAACTCCAAATTTGTGGCTAGTTTTCAGACCAGTGCAGGTTATTCTCAGCAAAGGATAGATTAGTTTACTTTTAAGTTTTCCTTGGTCAAAATAAGAAAGCTGAAACAAAAAAAGACTCCCTGCTGCATAAACAAAAAAATCCTGTTCACAGTTAATGGTTAAGTGTACCATAAAGAAAATGAAGAAATATGCTGCTCTTTTTTTTTTTTTTTATGACCTGCATGTACATGTTAGGGCAAGCAGTTTAGTTAATCGCATCTTTTTCTTTCTGATTCATTAAGAGCGACTGTACATAACTGGGGCATGTAGTCACAAACCGTTCTTTTACTGAATTGTTCAGCATTTAACTTGCCATGGCAGCCACTTCTTTAATATTGTGCCTGCCTTCCCTTTATGCTGCAACACACACATTCACACACTCTGCATTTTGGAAAGCTGGTTGTTAATGCATCCTTCCCTTGTGTTGAGTCACAGATTACGCATGGTTGTTTTAAGAAAATAAATAAATTAAATGGGACAGTAGGCATATTGATTACCAGAGTGGATTATATTTTCATTTCTTTTCTTCACACTGCACCCGACCTCCTTGACCCCTCCTACAGGTGGTGAGCCCATGGGAAGGGGGACCCACGTTGTCTCTTCAGGCTGTGCCCGGCCGAGCCCCATGGGTGCAGGCCCGGCCACCAGGTGCTTGCCATCGAGCCCCACCTCCAGGCCCGGCTCCAGAGGGGGGGGCCCGGTGACCTGCATCCGGGCGAGGGAAAATGTCGTCCAAGGATTTTGTTCTTCATAGGAGGTTTGCTTGAAGCGCTCTTTGTCTCATCCCTCACCTAGAACCAGTTTGCCTTGGGTGACCCTACCAGGGGCATAAAGCCCCGGACAACAGAGCTCCTAGGATCATTGGGACATGCAAACCCCTCCACCACGATAAGGTGAATTCCTAAATCTCCAGGACAAATATAGGTTAGTCTGTCCATCATTCCATTCTTTGCAGAATTCTTTACTTTTGTCTTTGATATCAAAGATCTGTCCAGCCTTGAGTCATTAATGCCTTCTGCAGCCTACCTCTTGATAGTGGCAAATAAAGCGATCTGGTTGTTGTACTTAGTGACTTGGCGATAATGGATTTCTGAAAGAATATTGCACTGTACTATTAGAAATTCATTGAGAGCATAATATTTGATTTTTCATTTTCATTGTCCATGTTGACTAGGTTCTGAAACAATAAACCAGCAGTCGTCTTCTTCCATAGCTATTAGCATTTTTATATGCGGTTGATATTTTTTTGACTAGACTAATCCAGCTAAAATGCTAGAAAGTTTATTTCACATATTTTAATACACAGCTGATATTCTCTTGACCTTAGCCTTATTAACCTGTGGTCTTTTACAAGTTTTTACAGAAGTAGAAGAAACTGTACTTATTCTTTTAAGCTGATTCACATAAACTAACCTATTTCTATATTTGTTTCTTTTTAAGCAACCTTTCTCTTTGGTCTTTTTCCTTTTAATCACACACAGTTTCTTTTTTAGCCAACCCCACTACTGTCACTTGTATTTCCATTCTGATTACTTCACAAAAAGAGTACACATCTTTGTATTTTTTAAAGTGTGAAATTAACCTCATCAATTATTTTTCTTTTTAAAAAATATGGTAATGCGTCAGTTCTCTGATTCAGTATTAATCTAACATATCTCTAGAGCAAAGATATCAAAGAGAATGAGCAAGATCTATTCCAGATAGTTAGGACATTAGTACAGTAATCAATCAGAATATTCATCATATGCCTCTTGTAATTTTGAGCAAATTTATATTAAATGGCTCTAGTGAATGTTTTCAGGATTACTTGTACAGGCAGTCCCCAGGTTACGTACAAAATAGGGACTGTAGGTTTGTTAAGTTGAATTTGTATGTAAGTCGGAACAGATACATTATTTTAATAAATGCTATTTTTGACAGACTGTAACCAAGTGCTCTGCCAATGAATGATGGAGTTTCACCTCTCTCTGACCTTTTTATTATTTCTACTTTATTTTCCATGGTGATGGTTTTTCTCTTCTTTACTGTATCACCAGCACTTGCATCAGATTTGTGTTTCAGAGACATTGTTGAAAGGTGAAGACAAAAGGTTAAGATGAGCTCTTCTGCTATGTACATAAAAGTACAAGCAGGCTTGCTATTGAGAATGAATGGGGGCAGCGATGGGTGGTTCATCACCAGCCCACCTCACAGTCACCTCCACTTGTATACGGTATGCTGCCAGCAGCGTCAGCCCACCAAGAGCGAACAGGGTGCAGCCAAAGGTGGGTAGTGAATCGCCCACCACCGCCCCCATTCAACAGGCAGCCACCCAAGGCACACTACAATGCTGCCCCCCGCCGCCCCATTCACCCTCAATGGCCTCTGTTCAGCCACAACCGGGTCACCTCTTGCAGCCTCACCAGCTGCCCACTGGGAATGAACGGGGCAGCCATTCGAGGGACACTGCAAGGCTGTGTGGTGGGTGGGCAGTGAAACACCCTCTCTCTGCCCCATCCAGCCTCCGTCCAGTCAGGAGCAGTAGCTGCGGCAGCGTGGTGGGCGGGCAGTGAACCGCCCCATCAAGCTTCTGTCCTGCACACGAGCGCTTGCCGCGCACCCAGCAACCCACTGAGAATGAGTGGGGTGCAATCCCCACCGCCCCATTCATCAACCAGAGCTGCCCGAGGGATGCTACACTGCGCAAGCATCGAAACTGCCCCACTCCAGCCACCGCTTGCTGCGTCCCCAGGCCGGAGATGACGGTGTGGCAGTTACTGAGGGGCCTGCGTCGCGTCCCCCAGACAGATGAAGGAGCAGCTGTGGCCCCCGTTCATAATTCTTATGTCGGATGTCTGTAATTCAGGGTCTACCTGTATAGTGAATTCATGAATTTGAGAAAGTACTTTAAATTCTTCCAAGTCAGTAGTGAAACATAATGAGGAGGTTTGATAGAAATAATTACTAATGCATTATTCATTGTTGTGTTAATTGCATTTTTAAAATCAATTACTGTGCAACAGTGTATAAAATAACATAACAGAGAAACTGTTCATAAGGAAGAGTCATAAGGAAGAAAAGGACTTAATGCTTGTTTTAGGATTTCTGTTTTCTTTTTATTACAGGGTATATGAGACTTGAACCTCATTGTGGAATAGTGTTTTAAAGTGAAAATGTGAATTGCAAAAAATTGATCAGGGTGTTTCTAGGTAACACTTCAAAATTTCATCTGACAGTAGTATTGCTGGTTATTTGCAGTAGTATTGCTGGTTATTTGACCTATATAATTTTAAATGCATTAGTGTAGGCCCTTCAGCTGATAAGCGGAAGCATTGAATTTTAGTACCTCTACAGATATAGTTACTCTTAGATTCTGTAATCACTTGTTGACATTGGTGCCAGGATTTATAGGAAAAAAACATCAACTTCTGGTGCTCACAGCAACCAGAAATGTATGTATGCAAAATATATATGTAGCATTTCAAGAGAATTGTCTAGTATTTACTGTAGCCATAAATGAGTTGTTGGTTTTGCATGCTTCACAAGCAGTATAAACGCTAGGTTCTCTGTCTTTTTTTTTTTTTTTCCTCCTTCTGTGACACTTGACTAAGTAACTCCTCCTAGCCTTGTTGCTGGACCAGAGTTGAATTAAGAAGGCAGCATCACCAATAGTAGACCCTTGCCTTAGACATTATGATTTCACTGTAGTGATTAAAAATTACCTTACATTGGTTGGGAGCATGCACTGATATCGCATTGTCGCACACCACACAACGAACCACCTGGATTGGGACCCGAGTGCAACTTGTGACACACTGTTGAAAAATTCAATTGATCATATGTAGGATGGGTGTACATTTATCTTATGTCATGTATACTATGACTTTTGTCATGCACGATGATCACACAGCAGTTGTATATTTTTTTCCCTAGGATGTGCATCCTGGAAAACAACATCATAATAAATAACATTCTCAAACCTTCTTACTCTAATATGGGCTCTGGTGTGGTCAGAGCCCATACCAGCACCACTGGGGGCAAGGCAGGAACCAACCTTACCAATAGGTCACTGGTCCATAATAAGCTACACTCATGTACATGCCCACAAGAGCAACTTTGAATCACCATTTAAATTAAATTTTGGGTGTTTTGGGATGCGGGACAAACTCTAGGGCACCTAGAGAAAACAGACATGGGGCAATGTATAAACTCCACTCAGAAAATAACCAGGTACTGTAGTCAATCCCAGGAAGCTGAATGTTTGTGGGAGCAGCACTCAATACAACACCAACTATGTTGTACCAAGTAGAAGATAGTCAAAAGAAATGTAAAGTGATGTAATAAAAACGTGAAGCATATGATGCTCAAAACATATTCAGCATCCACTTAGTAATATACACATACATTAGTGTGTGTTCTAGTTACTAGTGAATACCAGTACATAGCAGCAACAATTCAATAAAGCTGTCACTCTCTGAAATGTATAAAATTTAATTTAAGGCAAACCAATCATTGCCTTATTTTTATTATTTAAAATTTAATGGGCACAGAAAGAAGTGCTCAGTTGAAAGAGCTCACACCATTTTAATCATCCTATTAACCGCAATTAATCTTTGATGCAAAGTAAAGCAGTTTTTTTAGTCTGCCACATGTTTTAAAAAGCATTACATCCTATAAATTTCACTAATTACATCCATTCATGAAATGTCATACTTAACTGTTTTGTGTTTATCAAAGAAATTTCATTAATAGAATTTTCTTAGTATTTTATTCCAAACCATTACCACATGCAGTACTGGTAATATCAAAATCAAAAGCCTTGAGTTATGTATATTGTAACATTTGCATCAAAGCTCTGATGTATTTAGTGCTGGTGAAAGGTAAAAACCGAGATAACCCTTTCAAACAAGTAAAACTGAAAGCAAGAAAAGCAGTGTGCTCAGATTGTTTTGCAGATTCCCACATTCTCTGAACCTTCACATACCTAGTGAGTTGTCTTTTCAAAGCTATTTTCAGTTTTTCATTTTTAAGTGTTTATTTCATAAAAACAAACAGAGCAAAGATCCAAGATGACAAAGGTAACATGTCTAAATGACTGATTATAGCACTTGTGTCCATGATTGTAAAAAAGTTTGGAAAGCTTTTAAATGACTCCTTATTTGATCTATTATGTGTTACATAGTCATCCTCCAGTTTCTGTAACAAATTCACAAGTCCGGGAATGATGCCTTTGTCTGTCCCTTCCATGTGCCATTCATCATCTTGACGTCAAGAGAGCTTTGTGAGGTTATAATTTATTTACACCTTCGACTTGTGTTCTCTGTGCTCTGTTTCTTGTTTCACTCCTACTACTCCTCTACTTTGGTCTCTTCGCTGGTTTCCTTTCGCTGCAGGCATCAATTTCAAAACTCGTCTTGACCTATAGTTCTCTGAGTTGTTCTGCTTCTCAGTATCTCTAGTGTTTGGTCCCTTTATACAGTATGTATCTTCAAGAAGTCACTGTTTTTTCTCTGCCTCTCTGCTGACTGTCCTTCTGTTAGTTGTGCCAATACTGGACAATGCTTCTATATTCCTACACCAAAGATTTGGAATGATCTCCCTTTGGCTATTTGAAGTGCACTCGGTTTATTCATGTTTAGGCGTCTTTTAAAAATACACCTTTCATTAAATATTTTGGAACTGCTTAATGTCTCTCCTACAGGATAGCTGCTGTTGTACTACCACAGTTTAGGATACTGATTTCTGTCTTTGTCTAATTGCAGATATAATTATATAGTAGTACAATGACTACTGTTTGCTTGTTTTTTTTATGTTGTTTTTAGTTGCTTTTGATGCTTGCATCTTCTAATCATTCTTGTGTATATTATAACTTGCTTTTTAAGTTACCTTGGATAAAGACATCTGCATAGTAATAATAATATTATTATTATTATTATTAACAACAATTTATAACTATTATTAGTATTAATATTCATTTACTATAGATGTACCCTCACTATTTTTGCTTTTGATTTAATCTTGAAGCTTGGGGTTTAACAGACCCCTATTTCTTTCTGTCCCTGGGTGCTTGATTTCATACCAGCACGAGTACATGTGGTAAAAATAGAAAACCAACACATATATACTCTGGTTTTGAACATCTGAGCCGTTTAGTGCTTCTGCCCCCAGACTGTGCACACATTTCACCTTCTGACTGTCCAGCTATTCACTATAACAGCTACAGTTTGCTGATAAGGGAGCAGCAAGTGAACTCCTTTAAAATGACACAATCTTTGTATAAATAAGATGATATATGTGACAAATGGTATTATAATACAATGCCGCCACAGTAAAAATGGTTTTACTTGGGGAAACACAGAAGGTGTCTTGGTGTTGAGGCAACTTTGTTCAGTCAGTGCTAGCATTGTGCTCTGCCTAGGGTCCATCATGGACAGGTTACAAGGGTGTAGTTGAGGCTTAGAGAGGATCCATCTAGTTTAGGATCCTAAGAGAGTTGCGGCTCTGTTTTCTGCAGATGATGATAGCTTCCTTAGCATTACATTTTTTCTTGAAAAAACGTTAAAAGCATTGCATTTTTTGGTTTGAAAAATGACATTTATTAAATCTCATATGTTTACTGTAAAACATGCAAAACACTAAAACTATAGTCAGAAGGGTAGAAAGTATTATCTGGATACAAATAATATTAAAAATAATGCTAATACTGTATACATTGTCAAAATGTGTCATTTGTGTGGTATATCTTAAAGCATGGTAACATGCACAATCCTACGTCACAGTCAGGACAATAGTAGCGTGATTCCTTGAGTATTTTCTTTCCAGACACTGATCAGCTTTTGAATAGCACACTGCACATGTACGATTGACACGAGTGTCACTTTGGATTCATCAGAATCACTTCAAATTTCACTGTCCATTTCAGTTTCTCTGCCTGAAGACAAATTCACTTTGTCATCACTGCCCATATCACTGACAAGAGCATGCAACACCTGGGCTGCTGAAATACGTCTTACAAGATACCATTATGAGGCTAGGAGAAAATGTGTATGCACTGTTGTCCGGGTCACACTCAGGTCTGTCGCTTATGCAAGACACGCCTATATCATTTCCTCCGCAATGCTCAGCACTAATGGTGTTGGCACTTTTACAACTCGAGGCACTTACGTGACATATGTCTTTAGAGTTGCCCGAGTGACATTCGTGTCTACTGTAATGCTAAGGAGGTTAACCTCTTAACCTCACCAGACTGTGGTCTAAGCTGTGGACTGGAATGTTTCACATGTGATGTGTCTGGGATTAGAATTAGTACCTTCATATCTGAAGTAATGGCCTTGACAGAGGGGTAGATCAGGAACTTGTACAGCATTGTTTATAGTGGCATTCAGCTTTGTTTTCATCCTCTCCTTTATCACATCCAGTGGGTTGAGATTGCATCCCATAACTGTGCCTGGCTGTTAATTAGCTTGTTAATTTGGTGGGCCTACGTCGAAGTGATGTTACCAGCCCAGCTCATTACATCGTATAAAATCAAACTGTCCATTATAGAGGTACAAAGCATGTTAAGGATGTCACTACCCACACTGAAGGAATACAGTCACCTAAGAAAAAGAAAGAGTCTGCTCTGCCCTTTCTTCTACAGTTCCTCTGAGTAACAAGACCAGTCCAGCTCATTATTGATGTGAACCCCCATGTACTTGTGGCAGTACATTACTTCCTTATTCACTCCCTGAATAGTGACGGGGTGTAGAAGCCCATTGGTGCAGTGAAGGTCAGAAACCAGTTTTCTGATTATGCTGATGTGAATTTGCAGGCATTTCTCTTACAGTAATCTGATGTGGTGAAAGTTACATCTGGACTGGTTTGATGGAGTATATTTGTATTAGATGCTTCCAGTTTCTTTGAATTACAATTCCTATTCACTTTACATAAACCATCAACATGGAAGTTAAAGTGGCTAAAAGGCCTTAACTTTCCAAGGTATCTTAGAAAATTCAGTAAATGTAAGTGGATACTCTTGACAGATTACTTTGCTGAGTGATGTGGGAACATAACCACATATGAACAAAAGGCTGTTCGAAGAAATGTGACTTCTGCTCCAAAATCATTTGTACTGATGAACAACACTCATTTCTTTAAGAAAGCTTTAGGCAGTATGTGTTTCTGTGTATTCTGAGTAATCCAGAGTGCTCAAAAATACTATTTACTCTCGAGCAAAAACATATCTTGATCATTTATAAGCCACCTCCTCAGTGTTTATTGTAATTAGTGCATACTCCATGTTTTTACATACTGTCACATGGTGTATATTATTTGCAATAAGGTACATTGTATATTTTATGTTTCTTTTGTTGATTTTCATTGTTATTTGTTTATTGGGTTAAGGTTATACATTCCAGTGTATATGGCAGTGTATATGGTATATATTTGGCAAAATTACAGAAGCCCCAGTAATTATTGGTGAGACCAGCCTTTAGCGCTTTTGCTAGGAGCATTGGGTCAACTTGTGTGGTCTGCTGGATGGTGTATATGCAAATGTGTGGGTTTGTCGTTTGTGAATCTTTCTCATCAACAACCTTTCTGCTTAGTCAACAAAAAACGTTCCTTAAATCATTTTACTTCCCAAACTCATTTGCTTTGAAGCCAATGTGTTGCAGAATAGGTGAGGCTGAAGTCTTCTTAACTACCCACTCGCCCATTTCATATCTTGTTATATTGTATGGATAGTAACAATGTGGACAGCCTATGGCCTTTTTTTGGCAATTGCTGAAATTTTCAATGTTGAAAATTGTGATGCCCCCAAATGTGATAAGATCATGAATGGGAGTTATTTCAGGGTACAATTGATCAATATTTGAAGTTTAAATTTTATACATCGCACAGTACTAGACCGCAATGCTAACGAATGAGCAACTGTACCTTTATCTATTGTAGTTACAATGTGGGTGAGTATTTTACCAGAGTCAGTCATTCAGTAAAATTTTGAAGTTTTCCCTTTAACTTGATTAATATGTCTATCTTCCTCTTGCTCACCTGCTTCTTTTACTATTGGGTAGCATTTGAATTCAGTCTCTTTAAGCTGTTTTAATCAGAGTTACATTTTAAAATAAACACTTTTACAATTTGTTGCTACCTTGTACACAAAAACTGAATTATTACTCTTGCTTGTTGTCTTCAGTTGGCATTTAAAAAACTAAGATAAAATGGCTTTTTAAGGCCTGATCCTTTTAATGTTGTTTAATAATATCACATAAGTAGTAAGTGGTAAGTTGAACAAAATATCTTAATTACGTGTTTTGCAACTAAAATTCTTTTGTAAGAATCAATAGAAGTCTTAGGTGTCGTCTTATTTTGCCCCCTTATTTCCTCTTTGAAGATTTCCTCTAGTTGTTTTCATTTATTTGGTTGCATTTTAACCCGCTTATTCGTATCAGTGCAGCTGTTGAAAACATATTTATTCTGAATAATTATGTTAACCATAATAAAATGCAAACATTTGAAATCTTGAGAAGATACACCATGCTATACATTTAAACATGTTTTAAATCAGTAACAACTTGAAGAAAGTGGTACTCGCACAAGACTAATTGGTACAGGCACTATGGGGTTGCTGTGCAGTCACGAGAGTGTGCATGAGATGTGAATTTGTGCCTAATAGTCAACTTAGAGAAATGATTTTTTGTCTCTATTCTCCCCAATAAATGTGTAATGCCTAGAGAAGTACTACATTTCATTGCGTAAAATCAAATGTGATATAGTAGTACAAACCTGATTTATTGTCATTCAGGACGGGGTAGGGGAATGGGTTAGTTAGAACCTGTGCTGGCGGCACCAGGCATACGGCAGGAATCAGCATAGGCCGAACACCAGTCCATTGCCGAGCTCATTGATACACACATCCACATTCACACAGGGCCACTATGGATCCAACAGTTAACCAGAACTGGAAGTTCTTTTGGAATGTAGAAAGAAAAACCGAGTACCCAGATGAGAACCCAGCCGGGCACAAGTAGACAATCGCTAGACTCAGGGTCGGAAACCATTAAAAAATAAGCTTCATAAAGTAGCAGAGATTCCGATCACACAACCTACATACTCGGCATGCTGATCTGATTTTTCTGCATGTGCAGCTGCAAGCCTTTTCTTGTATTTCTTCAAACTTTGTAAGCAATTAGTTCTTCTTCATTCATCCATCCTTGTTGTCTAAATTTTTTTCTGCCAGCTTTTCCTCTGCTTAGATGTATCTGGTGGTAAAAGTGGAAAACTGTAATTAAAAACATATATGAACCATATTTGTGAACATAATTATATTTAGTAACTCCAGATTGGTTTGTGGGCTGGGTTATTGCAGTCAGGTTATTAATTTACTACAGGCATGTTTTGTGTAATAATAGGGAAGAAACGACATGCAGCAGCTACATATGCTCAAAAATAGTTATCTTGTTTTTTTCAAATAACCATTTAAGTCATCTGCTAAGAAAACTTTCTTTGAGACATTCTGCAGTACATGAAGTTGAAGTTATTGGTTTAGTATTTTAAATAACTGACTGACACATTTGGTCATCTAAAGAAAGACATGTACTTGAATTCATTAAAACATATAACTGTGTAAGTTATTTCTGAAAATAATCATTTTTAAACCCATATCTGTATTTAGTAAATAAAATCCTGATGATCCGGTGTTTAGTGATGTTAGGAACACCTCCAAGGAAGGTAATTATGTGTTACACACACATGACATATGAAGTGCTGTGATTTTGGTGGCAAAAATTATTGTACTGTTTATTTTCAAATTATTGTTTTTCTTTTATGTTGTATGTCAGTGTGGATATTTTTTAGGCCTTGCTTAAAAAAATGAGACTGCGAACAAATGTTATATTACAATGCCATCATCTTGAAAACATTTCTGATTGGTTTTAAGGTAGGAGTGAAGTTTGGAATGGTGATGCAGTGGTTAGTGGTCTGACCCCACAGTTCCCGAGTGGTAGGTTCAGATTCTGTTCCTGGCACTGCCTTTGTTGAATTCTCCTTAGGGATCTACAGTTTTTCACTCCCATCTGAAAGATGTGTCTTGTGTTGTTTAGTGGCTATAATTATAGCTTCATGTGAGTGAATAAGAGTAGGTGCTTGTGTGTTAGACTGCCATGTGACATACTGTTGACCATTCGTTCTTTCCTTCCATGTGATGATGATTGTGTAGGAATCATCATCTTGTGTTCTTGAATTGCAAAAACATATTAGGAAAAGGATTGATCAGTTTTAGAAGAGGATGGAAATGTTTTTAGTGGTGAAGCACCTGCTAGCTATCTGGTATAAGCTTCTGACTTTGAACAACGCTGTACAGTTTATTTGTGCACTATGAACAAAGAAACATTTGACATGTACTGTGCAGCACACATGTACAGAATACCCAGTGGCTTGGTGTTCATGGTAACAGTTATAATAATTACATCAGGGATTTTATTTCTTAACTCCTTGTTGTAACCCTTTTATCAGTAGTCTATCAAGATCCACAATTCAGGCTATATTTGAATGAAATGAAAAAGCAAAACTGAAATATATTATTTCCAGTCTTTATTATGAATTGTGTAGGCAAAGGGTACACAAGGAATAAATGTGTTTTCTTAGTCACGTGTATGGAAATATTTATGTTTATACTAGGATTTTCTTTTGTGTCAGAAACTGTAGGAGTTTATTGATTTTCATTAATTTATTTGAAGGAGGCAGAATTACATGAGCAGACTGTATGGTGTGAAACAGGAAGTTTGCTGTCAAAATGGGCTAAAGACTACGGAAGATGCTGTAGCTACAGAATAGAGAACAAAGGTTGATCTGCACCATGCCAGAAAGTAATGGATATGCCACGGGCATCAAATGCAAGGACTTTTGCAGGGCAGGATAGCAGAATATCACAGAATAATGCTCAGACATGTTGCAACAGAAAGTTAATACTGTGCTTAAACCAAACCTTGGAGGTTAAATGCATTTTTTTAAGTGTTTTAGTTTTGTTTTTCTATATAGTTAGCAGTAGGTAATATGGTTAGTAATTAGCATATTAATTAAAGGGTAAGTTTGACATTTTTCAGCATTTCAAGTTATTTCTTTACAATCATGGTATATTTTTGTCACATGAGGTTGTGTCCTAATATGGTGCATTTTGTTGGAAAAATAAAAAAATAACTATTGTATTTTAAAAATGGATTTGATGGGTCAAAATTCTACAAAGTAATACTGAGAGACATTTGTGTGTGTGACCTTAAAAAAAAAAGAAATAGAAATATAAATGTTTATATCTAAAATATTATCTGCATTAACAATATAATAAATGACAATTGAAATAAAGAATAACAGCTTTTATATATTTATATATCTTACAGCATTTTAAAACGTAGAGCCAAAAAAATCAAACTTACCACACCCAGAGTAAGGTGAATGACACATTATGATCTAATTAAACATCTAAAATAGCAGTAACAAATCTTTATATGAAGTGTTAGGTATCTGCCTCAATTAAAAAAAAAAAAAATCTGTTGTCAAGGATACGACATACTACACGACTCCTTTGATTAACAATTTGCAGCACACCAATTAGACAACACTGCAATTGCTTTTCATCTATTAATGATTCATGGTCTACTCGAATATTGCTAATTTAATTTCTTTATTTTCATTTGCTTTTATTAAAAGACATCTCCAGGATAAATGGAGATATGTTCGTAATTTTAATTATACTTTTGTATAGATTGTATTTAGGAGATGGCCAGCACAGATTAGCTGTCAAGCACAACTCAGTAGATGGTTTATCTAAATCACTCATTTCATTAGCTCTGCGGCTATGGCGTAATGTACAAAATAGTATTCTTGGGTTAAGGAAAGACTGATGTGTGGTGTGAAAAACTGTTACAATATATTTTATTCTTCTTTTGTGTTAATGTTTGTTTTGGTGTGACTTGGTGCTGAACTACCAAGTCATGTGTAGGTCTAGTAGGGTGTTCAGTTATCAGTTACATAGGTAGACTTCTACATTTAATTTTGTTTAATTGAAAGTATCTTTTTGCACAGTTTTTCAGGTAAGATGTTACAAACTACACCTTTAGGATGTGATGCCATGTATCATCAGTGATGTTCCTGGGTTCATTTTGGGTTTTGGATCTTTCAGCATCAGGCCCTTTCACCCAGATGACCCAACTGGGGGTGATCAGACCCCCAGCTTGTATACTTGCAGCAGCCACCCACTGATCAGCCCTTTTAATCCATATCCACCAAATGGCTCTCCCTTTGGCTTCTGATACAGATCTTATGACATTCCTTTTGGCATAATGTTAAATGCTTTGAGGACTGAATGTTCTGCAAAATGCCAGTAGCCTATTTCAGTCATCTCACAGTGAATCTTACACCCATGTGTCTGGCACTGCTTCACTAGTTCCAGGAATTTGCTGAGCTTTCATTTATTAATATCTTTCATTCTATCTTCCTAAGGCACTCTGAGCTCTAGCATGATAACCTGCTTGGTGGAACCTTGGTCCCTTAGAACCTGCTTGGTGGCTGTAGGGTTGTTAATGCTATGTAATCTAAAAATCTTGGATGTTTACCCAGGTCTACTTTTAGTTGCCAGTCAGAAGCTGTGTGATGAATGCCATTTTGTTGCCTTTGGCTTGGTTGGAGCTTGTCTCCTGTTTGACAAAGAAGATGGATGTTTTTTTTAGCAGAAGCTGTCATCTGCTTACACTTAATTCTCTCGGCCACTGCTGTTAGAACCTGATCATGACACCACCAGTAGCAACCTTCACCCAGTGCTTTGGTGGAAGTTACTGAGCAGATGTTCCAGTGCTCCTTTTCAAGGGAAGAGCAGTCATGACAGGGTTTTGCTGTTCCCACAGGTATGGAGGTCTGTAGGGCTTGGTAGAATGTCATAAACAGCTTGAACATGGAACCGGACTTGGTGAAAGTTTGAATGCTGCAGAGCATTTTCACACCTTGTCCATCTTTCTTGTTGTCTCAACCCTACCATCCTGCTTATTCTTTTTTTTCCTTCCACCCCTGCTGGCACCTCTCCATTTAATGAGCCACCTCCAATCCTTGC